>NC_050572.1:35180033-35480033 GCF_013265735.2 Oncorhynchus mykiss | reverse complement strand
ATGTCCATCTTCCTTCCTATTTCTTCCCGCATTCTATCCTCTTCCTCTTTGAGCCTAGCCATCTTGTTATCCATGTTGTCTTTTTCTCTCACCATTTCTGCCTCTTTCACTCTCAGTTCACCCATTGAGCTTTGTATCATTTCCTTGTCATTGTCCACCTCTAGCAACTGTTTTTTCATGTCCGTCGTCATTTGTTCCAAATGTTCTTTCTCTTTCCTTTGGTCTTCCATGTGAGATTCTGTCTCCTCTCTCTGTTGCTGTATCTCACTCCTCATTTGTTCCAGCTCCTCTCTCTCCTTTGTTAGCACATCCCGACTGTCTTCGATGTCTTGTTTCTCTCTTTCAATCTTGTCAGTCATGAGTTCCAGTTCGTTCTGCTTTTGTTTGTTCTTTTCCATAAAACCCACCATTTCTTCTCTTTGTTTTTGAGTTTGGATAGCCAGTTCTTCAACCTTCCCCCTCTCCTGTCTTGTCTCATCCATGAGCTGATTGATGTCTTCAGACCGTCTTTCTAACTCAGCTTTGATCTGATCCACCTTTTCCTTCTCCACACGAATGTCTTGTTTGTTTTGTTCTATTTCCTCCAATTGTCCCTGGGTTTCAGACTTCATCAGATCAAACTCATCTCTTTCTTTCATGGTCAATCCCTTCTTTCTCTCAAAGGCTTCTTTTTCCTTCTGTATCTCCTCCTTTACATCTTCAAGTTGTTGTCTTTCCATCGTGAGCTTTTCCTTCCAGTCTGTTTCCATAGGCTCGGTCTGTACTTCTGCTTCAGCCTTCAAGCTCATCAAGTCTTCCCTTTGTCTTTTCATCAGTTCAAGACTGATATCCAATTCCTCTTTCTCCTTACTTATCTTACCTCGCCTCTCTTCCAACTGATCTTTCTCTTTCAGTGTTTCATCCTTCCTGTCTTTCACTTCCTTCTTCTCTCTATCTAGTTCTTCATGCATTTTTTCCAACTCAAGCAATTTTGCATTCAGCTGGTCCTTTTCACTGTCAATTTCATCTCTAAGTCTTTTGATTTCACAACTTTCCTGCTTTAAGATGTCCATCTTCCTTCCTATTTCTTCCCGCATTCTATCCTCTTCCTCTTTGAGCCTAGCCATCTTGTTATCCATGTTGTCTTTTTCTCTCACCATTTCTGCCTCTTTCACTCTCAGTTCACCCATTGAGCTTTGTATAATTTCCTTGTCATTGTCCACCTCTAGCAACTGTTTTTTCATGTCCGTCGTCATTTGTTCCAAATGTTCTTTCTCTTTCCTTTGGTCTTCCATGTGAGATTCTGTCTCCTCTCTCTGTTGCTGTATATCACTCCTCATTTGTTCCAGCTCCTCTCTCTCCTTTGTTAGCACATCCCGACTGTCTTCGATGTCTTGTTTCTCTCTTTCAATCTTGTCAGTCATGAGTTCCAGTTCGTTCTGCTTTTGTTTGTTCTTTTCCATAAAACCCACCATTTCTTCTCTTTGTTTTTGAGTTTGGATAGCCAGTTCTTCAACCTTCCCCCTCTCCCGTCTTGTCTCATCCATGAGCTGATTGATGTCTTCAGACCGTCTTTCTAACTCAGCTTTGATCTGATCCAGCTTTTCCTTCTCCACACGAATGTCTTGTTTGTTTTGTTCTATTTCCTCCAATTGTCCCTGGGTTTCAGACTTCATCAGATCAAACTCATCTCTTTCTTTCATGGTCAATCCCTTCTTTCTCTCAAGGGCTTCTTTTTCCTTCTGTATCTCCTCCTTTACATCTTCAAGTTGTTGTCTTTCCCTCGTGAGCTTTTCCTTCCAGTCTGTTTCCATAGGCTCGGTCTGTACTTCTGCTTCAGCCTTCAAGCTCATCAAGTCTTCCCTTTGTCTTTTCATCAGTTCAAGACTGATATCCAATTCCTCTTTCTCCTTACTTATCTTACCTCGCCTCTCTTCCAACTGATCTTTCTCTTTCAGTGTTTCATCCTTCCTGTCTTTCACTTCCTTCTTCTCTCTATCTAGTTCTTCATGCATTTTTTCCAACTCAAGCAATTTTGCATTCAGCTGGTCCTTTTCACTGTCAATTTCATCTCTAAGTCTTTTGATTTCACAACTTTCCTGCTTTAAGATGTCCATCTTCCTTCCTATTTCTTCCCGCATTCTATCCTCTTCCTCTTTGAGCCTAGCCATCTTGTTATCCATGTTGTCTTTTTCTCTCACCATTTCTGCCTCTTTCACTCTCAGTTCACCCATTGAGCTTTGTATCATTTCCTTGTCATTGTCCACCTCTAGCAACTGTTTTTTCATGTCCGTCGTCATTTGTTCCAAATGTTCTTTCTCTTTCCTTTGGTCTTCCATGTGAGATTCTGTCTCCTCTCTCTGTTGCTGTATCTCACTCCTCATTTGTTCCAGCTCATCTCTCTCCTTTGTTAGCACATCCCGACTGTCTTCGATGTCTCGTTTCTCTCTTTCAATCTTGTCAGTCATGAGTTCCAGTTCGTTCTGCTTTTGTTTGTTCTTTTCCATAAAACCCACCATTTCTTCTCTTTGTTTTTGAGTTTGGATAGCCAGTTCTTCAACCTTCTCCCTCTCCCGTCTTGTCTCATCCATGAGCTGATTGATGTCTTCAGACCGTCTTTCTAACTCAGCTTTGATCTGATCCAGCTTTTCCTTCTCCACACGAATGTCTTGTTTGTTTTGTTCTATTTCCTCCAATTGTCCCTGTGTTTCAGACTTCTTCAGATCAAACTCATCTCTTTCTTTCATGGTCAATCCCTTCTTTCTCTCAATGGCTTCTTTTTCCTTCTCTATCTCCTCCTTTACATCTTCAAGTTGTTGTCTTTCCCTCGTGAGCTTTTCCTTCCAGTCTGTTTCCATAGGCTCGGTCTGTACTTCTGCTTCAGCCTTCAAGCTCATCAAGTCTTCCCTTTGTCTTTTCATCAGTTCAAGACTGATATCCAATTCCTCTTTCTCCTTACTTATCTTACCTCGCCTCTCTTCCAACTGATCTTTCTCTTTCAGTGTTTCATCCTTCCTGTCTTTCACTTCCTTCTTCTCTCTATCTAGTTCTTCATGCATTTTTTCCAACTCAAGCAATTTTGCATTCAGCTGGTCCTTTTCACTGTCAATTTCATCTCTAAGTCTTTTGATTTCACAACTTTCCTGCTTTAAGATGTCCATCTTCCTTCCTATTTCTTCCCGCATTCTATCCTCTTCCTCTTTGAGCCTAGCCATCTTGTTATCCATGTTGTCTTTTTCTCTCACCATTTCTGCCTCTTTCACTCTCAGTTCACCCATTGAGCTTTGTATCATTTCCTTGTCATTGTCCACCTCTAGCAACTGTTTTTTCATGTCCGTCGTCATTTGTTCCAAATGTTCTTTCTCTTTCCTTTGGTCTTCCATGTGAGATTCTGTCTCCTCTCTCTGTTGCTGTATCTCACTCCTCATTTGTTCCAGCTCCTCTCTCTCCTTTGTTAGCACATCTCGACTGTCTTCGATGTCTTGTTTCTCTCTTTCAATCTTGTCAGTCATGAGTTCCAGTTCGTTTTGCTTTTGTTTGTTCTTTTCCATAAAACCCACCATTTCTTCTCTTTGTTTTTTAGTTTGGATAGCCAGTTCTTCAACCTTCCCCCTCTCCCGTCTTGTCTCAACCATGAGCTGATTGATGTCTTCAGACCGTCTTTCTAACTCAGCTTTGATCTGATCCAGCTTTTCCTTCTCCACACGAATGTCTTGTTTGTTTTGTTCTATTTCCTCCAATTGTCCCTGGGTTTCAGACTTCATCAGATCAAACTCATCTCTTTCTTTCATGGCCAATCCCTTCTTTCTCTCAAAGGCTTCTTTTTCCTTCTGTATCTCCTCCTTTACATCTTCAAGTTGTTGTCTTTCCCTCGTGAGCTTTTCCTTCCAGTCTGTTTCCATAGGCTCGGTCTGTACTTCTGCTTCAGCCTTCAAGCTCATCAAGTCTTCCCTTTGTCTTTTCATCAGTTCAAGACTGATATCCAATTCCTCTTTCTCCTTACTTATCTTCCCTCGCCTCTCTTCCAACTGATCTTTCTCTTTCAGTGTTTCATCCTTCTTGTCTTTCACTTCCTTCTTCTCTCTATCTAGTTCTTCATGCATTTTTTCCAACTCAAGCAATTTTGCATTCAGCTGGTCCTTTTCACTGTCAATTTCATCTCTAAGTCTTTTGATTTCACAACTTTCCTGCTTTAAGATGTCCATCTTCCTTCCTATTTCTTCCCGCATTCTATCCTCTTCCTCTTTGAGCCTAGCCATCTTGTTATCCATGTTGTCTTTTTCTCTCACCATTTCTGCCTCTTTCACTCTCAGTTCACCCATTGAGCTTTGTATCATTTCCTTGTCATTGTCCACCTCTAGCAACTGTTTTTTCATGTCCGTCGTCATTTGTTCCAAATGTTCTTTCTCTTTCCTTTGGTCTTCCATGTGAGATTCTGTCTCCTCTCTCTGTTGCTGTATCTCACTCCTCATTTGTTCCAGCTCCACTCTCTCCTTTGTTAGCACATCCCGACTGTCTTCGATGTCTTGTTTCTCTCTTTCAATCTTGTCAGTCATGAGTTCCAGTTCGTTCTGCTTTTGTTTGTTCTTTTCCATAAAACCCACCATTTCTTCTCTTTGTTTTTGGGTTTGGACAGCCAGTTCGTCAACCTTCCCCCTCTCCCGTCTTGTCTCATCCATGAGCTGATTGATGTCTTCAGACCGTCTTTCTAACTCAGCTTTGATCTGATCCAGCTTTTCCTTCTCCACACGAATGTCTTGTTTGTTTTGTTCTATTTCCTCCAATTGTCCCTGGGTTTCAGACTTCATCAGATCAAACTCATCTCTTTCTTTCACGGTCAATCCCTTCTTTCTCTCAAAGGCTTCTTTTTCCTTCTGTATCTCCTCCTTTACATCTTCAAGTTGTTGTCTTTCCCTCGTGAGCTTTTCCTTCCAGTCTGTTTCCATAGGCTCGGTCTGTACTTCTGCTTCAGCCTTCAAGCTCATCAAGTCTTCCCTTTGTCTTTTCATCAGATCAAGACTGATATCCAATTCCTCTTTCTCCTTACTTATCTTACCTCGCCTCTCTTCCAACTGATCTTTCTCTTTCAGTGTTTCATCCTTCCTGTCTTTCACTTCCTTCTTCTCTCTATCTAGTTCTTCATGCATTTTTTCCAACTCAAGCAATTTTGCATTCAGCTGGTCCTTTTCACTGTCAATTTCATCTCTAAGTCTTTTGATTTCACAACTTTCCTGCTTTAAGATGTCCATCTTCCTTCCTATTTCTTCCCGCATTCTATCCTCTTCCTCTTTGAGCCTAGCCATCTTGTTATCCATGTTGTCTTTTTCTCTCACCATTTCTGCCTCTTTCACTCTCAGTTCACCCATTGAGCTTTGTATCATTTCCTTGTCATTGTCCACCTCTAGCAACTGTTTTTTCATGTCCGTCGTCATTTGTTCCAAATGTTCTTTCTCTTTCCTTTGGTCTTCCATGTGAGATTCTGTCTCCTCTCTCTGTTGCTGTATCTCACTCCTCATTTGTTCCAGCTCCTCTCTCTCCTTTGTTAGCACATCCCGACTGTCTTCGATGTCTTGTTTCTCTCTTTCAATCTTGTCAGTCATGAGTTCCAGTTCGTTCTGCTTTTGTTTGTTCTTTTCCATAAAACCCACCATTTCTTCTCTTTGTTTTTGAGTTTGGATAGCCAGTTCTTCAACCTTCCCCCTCTCCCGTCTTGTCTCATCCATTAGCTGATTCATGTCTTCAGACCGTCTCTGCATTTCAAAACTTTTCTGCTCTGTGTTCTTTCTCATCCTGTTCATCTCATTCGTTATACTCTCTTCTTCTTTTCTCAGTTCGATAATTATGTTTTCTACTTTTCTCATCTCACACTTTCTCTGCTCTAGCTCATCCATATTCTGCTCTATCATTTTCTTTATTCTGTCCATCTCACATCTCTCTTTTTCCATCTCTGTCTTTGTCTGATTAATTAGAAATGTTTCTTTAATTTGCTCTTGCGTGATATTTTCAATCTCTTCTCTCTGATTGTTTACCTCTGTTCTGAGTTTATTCAGATCTTCTCTCTCATTTGATAGAATGTCTTGTTTGCTGTCTATCTCCTCTTTCTGTCTTTTTATTTCAGCGCTCATCAATTCTTCTTCGATTTTACTCCTCTTTGTCTCTTCCACAAAACAATCAATTTGGTTCTTTTGTTGTTGTATTTGGACAGGAATTTGTGATGCACTGACTTTCTCCCTCTTTGTGTCTTCTATGATCATATCTAGGTCGTTGGACTTTCTCTGTAACTCCAGTTTCATTTGTTCAAGCTTTTGTCTCTCAACTTGTACCTTAAGCTTCTCTTGTTCCATCTTCCCCTTTTCTTTCTGCATTTCAGATCTCATCAGCTCCAAGTCCTTTTTCTCTTTTTCCGAAATGTTCCTGTTTCTTATCGTATCCTCTTTTTCTTTTTGAATCTTACTTTTCAGATATTCAAGTTCCTTTCTCTCCCTGTTCAGGCGTTCACCCCGTTCGTCTTTGTCTTCTTTCCATCCCTCTATTTGAGCTTTTAAGTTCAGCAGATCTTCATTCTCCTTCTTTGTCGTTTCCAGGATGGCTTCCATCTCCTCCTTACGTTTCTCTATGTAAGCTTGCTCTACTGCTAGTTTATTTCTTTCCGCCAAGGTAGCCTTTTTGATGTTTCCCATTTCAATTTTCTCTTTGCTAAATTTAACTTGCGTTTGTTTAAATTTATCTTTTGCTTTTTTTAAATCCTGCATCTTTTGTGTTTTATATTGCATTTCCCTTACGATGACCTGTCTTTTCCTTTGCATCTCTGCATCCATTTGCTCGAGATTTTCTTTTTTCTTTTCTATGTCCTCAATCATTTGTCTGCTCTCCTCTCGTTGTTTTGTGATCATGTTCTCCATCCCCGCCTTTTCCTTCTCAAACTCGGCTTTTGACTTTTCCAGGTCATACTTCTCTCTCATAATCATTTTCTCTCTGCGTTCCAAGTCTCTTCTTTCTTTTTCAATGGCGGTTCTTAGCTCTTGTGACTCAAATGGTATCTCAGTTGTTGTATCTCCAAGGTAGGCTTTCTCTGTTTCATCCTGTGGCCTCTGGACCGTGGTCTTCATCATTGGCATTTCTTTTTTCCTTCTGTTTTTTCCCTCTTTCTGTCTGTCAAGCTCAGCTTTCATAGACTCCATCATATCCTTTCCAAAGCAGAAAATTGATTTGAGCATAGAAACTTGCCTTTTGGGCACTTTACATAGAAACTACATTATGTCTTAATGAATCAAATTTCACAGTTTGACATTCACCCTGTGGATAACGGTAATGAGGATGGAGAGCTCCATATACATAGTTACTTAAAGTTACTTATCTGATTCATTTTGAAATATACATTGAACAAAAATATAAAAGCAACATGCAACAATTTCAGTTCAGTTCATATTAGGAAATTAGTCAATTTAAATCAATTCATTAGGTCCTAATCTATGGATTTCACATGACTGGGAATACAGGTTTGCATCTGTTGGTCAAAGATACCTTAAATAAAGTAGGGGTGTGGATCAGAAAACCAGGCAGTATCTGGTGTGACCACGATTTGCCTCATGCAGCGCGACACATCTCCTTCACATAGACTTGATTGTGGCCTGTGGAATGTTGTCCCGCTCCTATTTAATGGCTGTGCAAAGTTTCTGGATATTAGCATAAACTGGAAAACGCTGTCGTACACGTCGATCCAGAGCATCCCAAACATGTTTCAATGGGCGACATATTTTGTAAGTATGCAGGCCATGGAAGAACTGGGACATTTTCAACTTCCAGGATTTGTTTTTACAGATCCTTGCAACATGGGGCCGTGCATTATCATGCTGAAACATGAGGTGATGGTGGCGGATGAATGGCATGACAATGGGCCTCAGGATTTTGGCACGGTATCTCTGTGCATTCAAATTGCCATCGATAAAATGCAATTGTGTTTGCCTGCCCATACCATAACCCCATCGCCACCATGGACCACTTTGTTCACAACATTGACCTCAGCAAACCGCTCACCCACACGACGCCATCTGCCATCTGCCCGGTACAGTTGAAACCGGAATTAATCCGTAAAGAGCACACTTCTCCAGCGTGCCAGTGTCCATCAACGGTGAGCCTTTGCACACTGAAGTTGGTTATGACGCCAAATTGCAGTCAAGTCAAGACCCTGGAGAGGATGACGAGCACGCAGATTAGCTTCCCTGACGTGGTTTCTGACAATTTGGGCAGAAATTCTTCGGTTGTGCAAACCTACAATTTCATCAGCTGTCCGGATGGCTGTCCGACCAACCCGCAGGTGAATAGCCGGATATGGAGGTCCTGGGCTGGCGTGGTTACACGTGGTCTGCGGTTGTAAGGCCAGTTGGATGTACTGCCAAATTCTCTAAAATGACGTTGGATGCAGCTTATGAGATATTAACATTCAATTATCTGGCAACAATTCTGATGGACGCTCGTGCAGTGAGCATGCCAATTGCATGCTCCCTCAAATCCTGAGACATCTGTGGCATTGTCTTGTGTGACAAAACTGCACATTTTAGAGTGGCCTTTTATTGTCCTCAGCACAAGGTGCACCTATGTACTGATCATGCTGTTTAATCAACTTCTTGGATTAACTTGGCAAAAGATAAATGCTCACAAACAGGGATGTAAACAACATTTGAGAGAAATATGTTTTTTGTCCAACACTTCACATGTTGCGTTCATATTTTCTTTCCAGTATATTTTCTTGATGGCATTCCAAAGAAATTGCAAGTTTCTGTTTACTTCAATTCCTGTTCTGATTTATTTTGAGTTTGGACTTTAATTAGCAGGCCTGCATTTTTTGTGAATGAATCAGAGATTTTTGCGTGTGAATCAGAGACTTTTCCACAACAAATTTGACAACCAATCTTTGGGATGTTGGCCCTATAAATCTTGTAAAAAATATGTAACACAATAATTCGGTACATACCTTCTCTTCCCTTGCATTGTCCTCTTTAATCTTCCTTTTTTCCCTTTGTATCTCCTCCCTTGCCAGGTCTATCTCTGCAACCGCTCTCTGTATTTCATCTTTCATCTGTTCCATCTTTTCACTCTCAGTCTTTCCATCTTCCATCTTCTGTTTCAGCTCTTCCCGTTGTCTCTGTATCTTTGACTTCACCAGTTCTAACTCATCCCTCTCTCGCATGATCTTCTCCATCCTTTGCTCCAGCTCTTTTTTTCTTTTTTGTGTCTCCGTCTTCATCAGTCTGATTTTGTCCTTTTCCCCTTTTAACTCCCCCTTGCTCAGTTCCATTTCTTCTTTCACCCTTCTTAACACCTCTCTGGTTTGTTCCACCTCTAGAATCAACCTCTGGATTACAGCATTCACTCTGTCTTTGTCACCCATCTCCATATTGCTTTCTTCCATCCTGTTTTCCATTGCCACTTTTGTTTGTCGTACCATTTCTCTGGTTCGCTCTACCTCTTGGATTAATCTCTGTATCTCAGCGTTCATCTGTTCCTTCTCATCAATATCTCTAAAGCCCTCTTCCAGACGAATCTCCAGTTCCTCTTTTGCTCTTTCTATTTCAGCCTTCGCCTGTTCAATTGCATCTCTCTCCCTTTTGGTCTCTTCCCTTCTTTGTTCCATCTCTTCTTCCGCTCTCTCTATTTCATCCTTCATCTTTTCCATTTCTTCCCTTTTTCTCTTAGTCTTTCTCATCATCTGTTCAAGGTCCTTTTTCTTCCTTTGCATCTCAGTCTTCACTAGTTCCATCTCTCCAATCTCTCTCTTGGTCTTCTGCATCATGTTCTCGACCTCTTGTCTCTGCCTCTGAATATCTTCCCTCACACTTTTCAGCTCATCCATTTCTGTCTCTGCTTGTTGCATTTTGTTTTCAATTTCCTCTTTCTGCTTCTGTATCTCAGATTTGATCCTTTCCATCTCCTCTTTCTCACTCTTTGTTTCTGTCATCTTGTTTTCAATGTCCTCTTTCTGTCTTTGTATTTCAGCCTTTGTTTGTTCCAGCTTGTCCATCTCTCTCATTGTCTTCTCCATCCTTGCTTCAATCTCATCTCTCTGTCTCTCTAGGTCAAATTTAATTGTTTCTATCTGGTTAATCTCTGTCTTAATTTCCTCCATTCTCTTATTCAGCTCCACATTATCTCGATGCAGTTTGGCTCTCTCTTCCTGCTCGTCCCTCTGTACCTCGTCCCAGAGTTTTTCCATCTCTTCTTTTACTCTGCTTAGCTCATCCTTGACCGTTTCATAGGGTTCTTTCTCTCTTATTGTTTCTTCCCTTATTCTCTCCAAAAGTTGTTTTTCTCTCTGAATTTCATCCTTCATCTGTTCCATCACGTCTCTGGCTTGCCTTGTCCTCTCAATGGATCTAGTCATTTCCTCATGCTGGTTCTGTACTTCAACCTTCATCCGTTCCACTTCGCCTCTCTCTAGACTTGTGGCATCCCTGCCTTGTTTTAACTCCCTCTCTATTTTCTTCTTGGTTCTCTCTATCTCTTCTCTATCTCTCTGTATTTCAGCTCTCAGTTCAAGCTCTTCCTTGACAGCTTCCTCCTGCTTTTTCTCAAGCTCCAGCTTTTTCTTCAGGGTTTCACACCGAAGCAATTCCAAGTCCTCTCTTTCTCTTGTGGTTTCATGGATTTGTCTTTTCAACATGGCCCTTTCTGACAAAACCTCTGTTTTAATTTGCTCAAGCATCTCCCTCTCTTGCTTTGTTTCATCCATCTTCTTTTGTAAGTCCCCTTTTTCGCTCTGAAACTGTATTTCTTCGGAATCGTCTTCGGCTCTCCGTATCTCGTCTCTTACTTTCTCCAACATTTCTCTTTCTCTTTGGATTTCAGCTCGTTGTTCACATCTCTGTTTCTCAATTTCATCTTTCATCTGTTCCATCTTTTCACTCTCAGTCTTTCCATCTTCCATCTTCTGTTTCAGCTCTTCCCGTTGTCTCTGTATCTTTGACTTCACCAGTTCTAACTCATCCCTCTCTCGCATGATCTTCTCCATCCTTTGCTCCAGCTCTTTTTTTCTTTTTTGTGTCTCCGTCTTCATCAGTCTGATTTTGTCCTTTTCCCCTTTTAACTCCCCCTTGCTCAGTTCCATTTCTTCTTTCACCCTTCTTAACACCTCTCTGGTTTGTTCCACCTCTAGAATCAACCTCTGGATTACAGCATTCACTCTGTCTTTGTCACACATCTCCATATTGCTTTCTTCCATCCTGTTTTCCATTGCCACTTTTGTTTGTCGTACCATTTCTCTGGTTCGCTCTACCTCTTGGATTAATCTCTGTATCTCAGCGTTCATCTGTTCCTTCTCATCAATATCTCTAAAGCCCTCTTCCAGACGAATCTCCAGTTCCTCTTTTGCTCTTTCTATTTCAGCCTTCGCCTGTTCAATTGCATCTCTCTCCCTTTTGGTCTCTTCCCTTCTTTGTTCCATCTCTTCTTCCGCTCTCTCTATTTCATCCTTCATCTTTTCCATTTCTTCCTTTTTTCTCTTAGTCTTTCTCATCATCTGTTCAAGGTCCTTTTTCTTCCTTTGCATCTCAGTCTTCACTAGTTCCATCTCTCCAATCTCTCTCTTGGCCTTCTGCATCATGTTCTCAACCTCTTGTCTCTGCCTCTGAATATCTTCCCTCACACTTTTCAGCTCATCCATTTCTGTCTCTGCTTGTTGCATTTTGTTTTCAATGTCCTCTTTCTGCTTCTGTATCTCAGATTTGATCTTTTCCATCTCCTCTTTCTCACTCTTTGTTTCTGTCATCTTGTTTTCAATGTCCTCTTTCTGTCTTTGTATTTCAGCCTTTGTTTGTTCCAGCTTGTCCATCTCTCTCTTTGTCTTCTCCATCCTTGCTTCAATCTCATCTCTCTGTCTCTCTAGGTCAAATTTAATTGTTTCTATCTGGCTAATCTCTGTCTTAATTTCCTCCATTCTCTTATTCAGCTCCACATTTTCTTGATGCAGTTTGGCTCTCTCTTCCTGGTCGTCCCTCTGTACCTCGTCCCAGAGTTTTTCCATCTCTTCTTTTACTCTGTTTAGCTCATCCTTGACCGTTTCATAGGGTTCTTTCTCTCTTATTGTTTCTTCCCTTATTCTCTCCAAAAGTTGTTTTTCTCTCTGAATTTCATCCTTCATCTGTTCCATCACGTCTCTGGCTTGCCTTGTCCTCTCAATGGATCTAGTCATTTCCTCATGCTGGTTCTGTACTTCAACCTTCATCAGTTCCACTTCGCCTCTCTCTAGACTTGTGGCATCCCTGCCTTGTTTTAACTCCCTCTCTATTTTCTTCTTGGTTCTCTCTATCTCCTCTCTATCTCTCTGCATTTCAGCTCTCAGTTCAAGCTCTTCCTTGACAGCTTCATCCTTCTTTTTCTCAAGCTCCAGCTTTTTCTCCAGGGTCTCACACCGAAGCAATTCCAAGTCCTCTCTTTCTCTTGCGGTTTCATGGATTTGTCTTTTCAACATGGCCCTTTCTGACAAAACCTCTGTTTTAATTTGCTCAAGCATCTCCCTCTCTTGCTGTATTTCATCCATCTTCTTTTGTAAGTCCCCTTTTTCGCTCTGAAGCTGTGTTTTTTCGGAGTCTTCTTCGGCTCTCCGTATCTCGTCTCTTACTTTCTCCAACATTTCTCTTTCTCGTTGGATTTCAGCTCGTTGCTCAAGCTCTTCTTTCACTGCTTCATATCTCTGTTTCTCAATTTCCTCTTTTGTTCTTCCAGCCTCGTCTCTTTGCTTTTTCAGCTGGGACTCCACTTTTTGTACGACCAGCTTTGCCTGATCCACCTCATATTTTGCTCTGTTTGTCTCCTTCACACGGTTCTCTATTTCTGTCATTTGTCTTTGGAGTTCAGCCTTCATCTCTACGATCTCTTCCTTCTCTTGCTTTGTGACTTGCTTGCTCCTCTCGATCTCTTCCCTTTCTTCCTGAAGGTTACGCTCCATTTCCGTTAAGTCCTCATTCTTTATCTTGGCCTCTTCTGATATTTTCTCTGCAATGTTCTTCTCGTCTTTCACACGGGCTTTCATTTTTTCTAGGTTCTCTCTTTCTCGTTGCGTTTCCACCTTGTTTCTTTCTATTTCCTCTCGCACTTTCTGTTTTTCCTCCTTCAACCTTTCAAGTGTTTCCGTCTCTTGCTGCGCTCTTGCTCTCTGTTCCACCTCGTCTTTCTCTGTTTCACACCATTTCCTTTCCATTTCCTCTTTCAATTGAATTATCTCACACTTAACCTCTTCATAATGCGCTCTCTCTTTCTCTGTCTTTTCCCTTCTACTCTCCAAATCTTCACGTTGTCTCTGTATCTCTGCTTTCATTTCTTCCATTTTGTCTTTTGCTTGTTTTGTCTCTGTAACTTTTTCTTCTATATCTTCTATCTGTCTCTGTATATTAACTTTCATCTGCTCCATTTGCTCCTTTTCTCTTCTTGTGATCTCCCTGCTTTGCTCATTCTCCTCTTTCATTCTCAGCGTTTCAAAATGAATCCTCTCCAATTCTTGTCTCTCTCTCATTGTCTCTTGCTTTTTCCTCTCCACGTTGTCTTTTTCCTTCTGAACTTCAGCTCTCAATTGTTTGATCCCATCTCTCTGTCGTTTTACTTCTTCACTCCACTTTTTGGCTTCCTCTCTCTCTCGGTTTCCTCTTGTTTTTTCAACGTCCTTGGCTTTCTGCATTTCAGACTTGAGCATTTCCACTTCTTCTCTCTGTCTCTGTATTTCAGCTCTCTGCTCCAGCTCCTCCTTGACAGTCTCATACCTTCTTTTCTCCATTTCCTCCTTCACTCGCCTGGTGTCATCTTTTTGTTTCTCCAGGGCTTCTTTCGTTCTCTGTATCTCTGCTTTTACGTTTTCCATTCTGTAATTTTCTTGCTTTGTCTCCTCAATGTTTCTCTCAATCTTTTCCACTTGTCTCTGCAGTTCAGCTTCCCTCTGTTCCATCTTATCATTCTCTCGCTTTGCTTCCTCTCTGTTTTGCTCAATCTCCTCTTTGTCCATTTGAATCGCATACTTGATCTGCTCCAACTCCTTTTGTTTTCGTAATGTTTCTTGTTTGTCCTTCTCAAGTGAATCCTTTTCTAGAAGAATTTCTGCTTTCATTTTGTTGACCAGGTCCTTCTCTTGCTTCGTCTTCTCCCTGTTTTGATCAACCTCCTCTTTTGCTCTCTGCAGCTCAGCTTTTACGTTGGCAAGTTCCTCTTTCTCTTGCTGGATCCTAACTCTCTGCTCAAGCTCTTCTTTCTCCGTTTCATACCACCTTCGATCCATCTCTTCTTTTACTTTGTTTATCTCACATTTAATCTGCTCAAACTGTTCTTTTTGTCTTTTAATGTCATCTCTTTTTGTCTCCAGCTGACCTTGCTCCCTGTGTACATCGGCCTTCATCGCTTCCATTTTTTCTTTTACTTGATTGGTTTCTGCAATTCTTATTTCCATGTCCTCTATCTGTCCCTGAATGTCAGCCTTAATCTGTTCCATTTTCTCCTGCTCTTGTTTGGTTGTTTCCTTGCAGTGCTCCATCTCCTCTTTTGCTCTCAATGTCTCATACTTGATCAATTCCAAACTCTGTCTCTCGTTAATGGTCTCATTGTATCTTCTCTCCAGAATGTCTTTCTCTGTTTGGACATCAGCCCACATTTGTCGTATTCCGTCTTTCTCTATATTTATTTCCTCCATGTTCTGTTTCAGTTTTTCATTCACATTCTGGATCTCCATCCTCATCAGCTCCATCTTTGTGTTTTGCTCTTGTTTCTCAGCCATTAGCCTTTCTATTTCCTCTTGTTGTTGCTTAATCTTTGCTTTCATGTAGTTAGTTTCATTTCTCTCCCTTCTTGACCCCTCCCAAAGTTTTTCAATCTCCTCAATTGCTTGCATTGTTTCTTGTCTTCGTCTCTTAAGAGATTCCTTTTTTGTCTGTATGCCAAGTTTTGGTGTGGTCTTATCCTCTAATGTTGTGGTATCTCCATACCTTTGATCCAATCCTGTCTGTGTCATCTTACTGTTTCGTTGTCTCTGCTCTGTTGTGGGTGAGGAAGAGCAATACATCAGAGTTTTCTCAAAGCAAACCAGTGATCATAGCATTTATAAAAAGGTGAGCACTTTTTCAGATAAAGAACACCTGGCCATACTTTAAAGCGGCCTTTCTTAAAGGTGCTACATGCAGAATGTCTCACCCATGTGGAAGCTAGATGAATTGCAACAACAACTAGCCCCCCACACACACAACACAACACTAAACAATACATTAATTCTACTATAACGGTAACAAACGGTGCCCACAAACTGGTAGGGCCTTAAGCTGTCCCAACCGCAGAGCCCCAACAGGAGTCCCAATACCTTACCACTGCTACACCAGCCAAGCCTTTTCTGGCAGCGAAACAGTTCATTCAGCCTCATTTACTGCCTTAAAAAAAAACACATCTGATATGGCTGACTTTCTTAAACAAATGTTGTTTCTACTGACAATTGAGATGTACAAACTATGGCATAAGGGGACGACAAGTGGATAAGAAGCAATCCGCAATATCGATAAAGATATTAATGAGCGAGCTAGGACGGATGTAGTCAGTATAAGTATTTGTTCAGCACTTTTGAAATGTACAGTGACAGAATTCAGAACATGGGCCGGTCTTATAGTATTCTCCCTGTACACCAAGTCAGAACCGTAGGATAAATAAAGGGGGTGTATAAGAAGACAATGAAAGCTCTTAAAATATTTGATGATTACATTTCTCTAAAAGTGGTTCTAGACTACATGTGCACCACCAAGTCAGAACAGTAGGCGAAATTAAGAGGGGAAAATAGACCAGATTATTAGGGTGAGGCACATGGGCTACTAATAGCTTACTACACAACATACATTTAGTATTACTTTCTTAGCTACAGTATACATACAGTATCTCTCTGGCATATTACATCATTATAGCAGCAGCATACAATACATTTTTGGACTCACTTGAACAGGAAGGTGGCGCGACGGTCCTTCGTGGACAAATTTTGTCAAGAAACTTTGTCATCAAAGTCTAGCATTCTCTGGATTTATGATGCTTTCAAGACAACTGGGAAAAAAACAAGTATTGCCTCTAGAAAGAGGCCTGAGTTCCCGACTTACAATTCCGAGTTGGAAATGTATTTTCCCAGTCGGATTGCGTTTTTCCCCTGAGTTCCCAGTTGTCTTGAACTCACTGAAGTCAGATTTGAGAGCATGGCCAATGTTGAATGTTTATAATTTAAGCTTGGAAAAAAGACCGTTAAGGCTAGTGATTGCATTGCAATGCTTGCAGTTAGCCACTGATTCCTTCCAAACTACTCATTGTTGAATTTGCGATTTCCGTCTTGTTGTGTATGTTTATGTCCAATTTCTCTTCATATGACAAGGATTGAAAAGGATTTGCCAGTAGATTGTTAGCTTGATTCATGATGATAACAGCTAGTTAAGATTTTGAAAGTATGATGTTGAGTCCAATCAAAGCAACTGTAGATATAACGTGATTTGACGTCATTTTATCAGTGGGTAATGACCTTGAGCCTTCTTGGATGGTATGTATTGAACAGTGTGTATTGTTTTCTCACATGAACTGAAATGTATGTCTGTGAAGAGTGTAGAATTTTAGCAAGCAGGACATTTTTGCAACCAGGAAACTATTTCTACATTGGCCACTTTCCACAGGCTGCCATTGTTCGCTGTGCTCGAGGAGGACATGACCACCACGCCTCTTAGCGATGCCGATGGAAGAGAGGGAAAGTGCAGTTTTCCCATCTTGTCAAATAGAAAGTCTGCATTTTAGAATGTGATTTTGTTTTGCCCCCCCCCCCCCTCCCCTCTCCACACTATCCTTCCAGTATTACTGCAGATATACAGTGCCTTGCGGCGAAAGTATTCGGCCCCCTTGAACTTTGCGACCTTTTGCCACATTTCAGGCTTCAAAGATAAAGATATAAAACTGTATTTTTTTGTGAAGAATCAACAACAAGTGGGACACAATCATGAAGTGGAACGACATTTATTGGATATTTCAAACTTTTTTAACAAATCAAAAACTGAAAAATTGGGTGTGCAAAATTATTCAGCCCCCTTAAGTTAATACTTTGTAGCGCAACCTTTTGCTGCGATTATAGCTGTAAGTCGCTTGGGGTATGTCTCTATCAGTTTTGCACATCGAGAGACTGACATTTTTTCCCATTCCTCCTTGCAAAACAGCTCGAGCTCAGTGAAGTTGGATGGAGAGCATTTGTGAATAGCAGTTTTCAGTTCTTTCCACAGATTCTCGATTGGATTCAGGTCTGGACTTTGACTTGGCCATTCTAACACCTGGATATGTTTATTTTTGAACCATTCCATTGTAGATTTTGCTTTATGTTTTGGATCATTGTCTTGTTGGAAGACAAATCTCCGTCCCAGTCTCAGGTCTTTTGCAGACTCCATCAGGTTTTCTTCCAGAACGGTCCTGTATTTGGCTCCATCCATCTTCCCATCAATTTGAACCATCTTCCCTGTCCCTGCTGAAGAAAAGCAGGCCCAAACCATGATGCTGCCACCACCATGTTTGACAGTGGGGATGGTGTGTTCAGAGTGATGAGCTGTGTTGCTTTTACGCCAAACATAACGTTTTGCATTGTTGCCAAAAAGTTAAATTTTGGTTTCATCTGACCAGAGCACCTTCTTCCACATGTTTGGTGTGTCTCCCAGGTGGCTTGTGGCAAACTTTAAACTACACTTTTTATGGATACCTTTCAGAAATGGCTTTCTTCTTGCCACTCTTCCATAAAGGCCATTTTTGTGCAATATCCGACTGATTGTTGTCCTATGGACAGAGTCTCCCACCTCAGCTGTAGATCTCTGCAGTTCATCCAGAGTGATCATGGGCCTCTTGGCTGCATCTCTGATCAGTCTTCTCCTTGTATGAGCTGAAAGTTTAGAGGGACGGCCAGGTCTTGGTAGATTTGCAGTGGTCTTCCATTTCAATATTATCGCTTGCACAGTGCTCCTTGGGATGTTTAAAGCTTGGGAAATCTTTTTGTATCCAAATCCGGCTTTAAACTTCTTCACAACAGTATCTCGGACCTGCCTGGTGTGTTCCTTGTTCTTCATGATGCTCTCTGCGCTTTTAACGGACCTCTGAGACTATCACAGTGCAGGTGCATTTATACGGAGACTTGATTGCACACAGGTGGATTGTATTTATCATCATTAGTCATTTAGGTCAACATTGGATCATTCAGAGATCCTCACTGAACTTCTGGAGAGAGTTTGCTGCACTGAAAGTAAAGGGGCTGAATAATTTTGCACGCCCAATTTTTCAGTTTTTGATTTGTTAAAAAAGTTTGAAATATCCAATAAATGTCGTTCCACTTCATGATTGTGTCCCACTTGTTGTTGATTCTTCACAAAAAAATACAGTTTTATATCTTTATGTTTGAAGCCTGAAATGTGGCAAAAGGTCGCAAAGTTCAAGGGGGCCGAATACTTTCGCAAGGCACTGTATTATGGACATTTTCTGCAGTTACAATTCAAAATCTCTACATATAGCTCCTTTAAAGTATGGGTCGTGACCCAAAGTAGACATGCAAAAATGTACTTTATTTTTTGGGGCGGGGACATATTGAAGTCTCAACTTACTGTTTAGAGTTAGCATAGTAGAATATAAGGTGCAATTTCGAAATATGGTTGTTCATGAGAAGTTTTTCTCTTGTTATATCAGTCACTGACAGTTACTCAATTAGCCATGTCAGCTAACAATTTTTGAATTCCTAAGTTAGTCTAGCCAGCTATCAAAACTTGTAGTAATCATGGCCGAATACTGACCAGGCACGCAGGGCAGGTGACCAAGGACCCTGACCTCCAGGGGGTCATTGATTTTGTTTGTCACTCCAATTCAGATATAATATTACATGGCATAAGTCATGGAAAAATGTGTAGAATTGCAGGAAATTGTCCAGGGGCTGGAACCAAAATAATTTTCCTTATCGTTTCATTCTGACAAGGAACCAGTATTTGTGAAATTGACATTGTTTTTACATTTAGCTCATTATTAGTCCACTAATCAGTGCAGATAGAGCAGCTTTCCATGGACGGGCAAGGTAGTTCTTTACATGCTTGATGGACAGACAAGTGTAGGGCTGCGAGATGCAACTGAAATGGTTGAGGCTTGGTTTGAAGCGCTGGGCATCATGATTTGACGTGCATTATAATATATTTACGATATTAGTAGGCCTATCATTACTTAACTGAATTATATAATTATATACTAGCTAGATACCTACGGAAGAGCAGCTAATATGGAGGAACTTTGAACGTCTGAGAGTTGGCTCAACGCTAAGGCTAGATCAACGCCCTGGACCAGAGATAGCGAACAAGTTTGTGTTCCCAGCAACGCTGGAATTTAAAACACGTCTCACCTTTTTGTAGGTAATACATCCAACGTGAAACGTGATAACTATAGTATCCTTAGCTAGCCTAGAAAACGAGTAGGCAGAAACTGGAAGGAGACGTTTCTGAGTGACAGAATGGGTGCTTGTTTAGGTGCTTTGATTGAGTTTTTTGAGGGACTGAAAAAAAAATGCTTGGAACATTATTAACCAGTTCCTATGCTTTCAAAATAATGTTTCTGTTCCGGAACACTAGAGATTTCTTTCATGCCTGGTTCTGTTTCGTTCCTCGAAAATGTTTACTATTTTCCGGTTTTAGGTTTTGTTCCCTGAACCGGTTCCAACCCCTGTTTAAAACGGAAAAGATTTCTCTACACCCTATGGCAAAATGGGTAGAATTGCAGGAGATTAGCTGTAAAACAGCAACAAAAAAAGATCACTGATCCATGGCAAAATTTGTAGAATTGCATGAAATTTGTATAAACATTTCAGAATTTTCAGAAACGTTCTTTAAAACAGCAATATTTTCTTTACACCTCATGATAAAAAGTTTAGAATTGCAGGAAATTAACTTAAAAACCGCCGTCAACAAAATCTTGCTCGTCTTCATTTAAAAAAAAACAACTGTGTTGTTTGTTCGTTTAATAACAACTTTATGGCAGATACATTTATGGTGAAGAGCATGCCTAGAATGTTCCAACAATTTTATAATAAAGTGGACCGAAGATTAGAAATATGAATTAATCTTACCTAGCTTGTCCATGAGTTCAGGCTCTTTCCGTCTCAATATCAGATGGAATGCAAGTTTGGTTTGTGGTGTCTCTCTCTCTACGGCTTCAAACAGAGCCCTCATCTGGTCTTGTGTGGTCTGGGCTGCACGGACGCTGTGTGCCAGCTCTTCTGGGATAAGATGTTGTGAGATCACAGCGTCTACTATGGGCCCAGATAATCTCACCTGCGCAATGATCTGCTCTCTGAACTCCTCCAAGAAGTCCCCCACTAGGATTAAATCAATTAATTTCAATGAGTTGCTGAATGTATTAATTAATTCATTATCATGTAGCTTTATTTGAAGTATAACTGGTTAAGATTTTTGTAAGATTCTATACAATTTTATATAGTTACAGACGACTCCTGATAAGTACAAACTGAATAAATTGTCATTTTTACTTGCTCTAGATGTCATTATTATATGATTCAATGCACACACATGCCAAGGGTGAACTGTCAATCACAAACACATATCGAAAGATGCCACAAAATAGAATTATAGTTTCATTTTTAATCATTGAAAATAATATAATATATATTATATATATATAAATAAGAAGAAGAACTCAATCCTGAAGAGCAAAAGGGTATATACTGTTTTGCAGAACGCAAATTGTACCGTGGTTTCTTGATTTTGCCATGTTTGCCTCTTCCAATGTTCCTTAGGGGGCTGCTGTCCATGAGATCACTGGCCTGGTTGAAATGGATAAGGTGGCTTTATGTTATCAAACTCAGTTTGAACACGCACGCAGGCAGGCTCACACGCGCGCGCGCATGCATACACCCCAAATATTTATACTCATATAGTATGATTCACACAAAAATATCACGACAAGATGAGAAATAGGTTTCAAATTTCACATTTACACAACATATTGATATGCCAAAAAATAACACCTTTAAAGACCGTTTCTTTTTTTCAAAGAACAACTTTCTCACTTCTGTCCTCCCTACTGTATGTCCCTGAATTTTCTCTATAAGGTTTTGGTTCAGTTTTTTTGTAGTACACATTTTTTATAGAAAATAATATTTAATATATTGGTGTATTGGTAGATAATCTACAGTATGTCATATCAGAGGAGTTGGGGAAAAAGCAGAAGACACTTTTCCATCTAGACTGTACCAATAAAGTATATAGTATCTTATCTGAGTCAATTAAAACAACAACTCACCTTAGTAGTCGCTGATCTGTGAGTAGAATTTATTCCGTTTACTTGTCTGATGTGGTGTTAGTGTAGGTTTTGCAGTCATACCAGAGAAAGCAAATAGGCAGAGGTTTCATAAACATTTGATATCTTCTCTTTCCACACCATTGGTGTCCACTTCATTTGAAGGTGGATAAATGTAACAGAAAGTGAGCTTCCGTTTGATTGGTTGGAAGGCAACGCAGGGGTGGTAAAATATCTTAATACGCATCTTGCCCTTAGTCTGGCCCTCTCTGATAAGGGTGGGGTCCATCTCTGCCCTTTGATTGGCATGGTGCCAGACAACCCAAAGTCCCCAACCTAGAACTTGCAAAATAACAATGTGAACACAACAGTGACGATTTTAGCATGTAAATCTTGGTGGGACAAACTCATCATTTATTTTTTAGATGCATGCCAGCAAAGGCACAACACAACACTAAACATTAAATTAATTGCACTATAACGGTAAACAACGGTGCACAGAAACTGTTAGGGCAATACATAAAGCTGTCTTTCTTTTCAGCACCATGGAGTGAATCCTTACCACCGCTACACCTGGTTATCAGACTTGTCTGGTAGCAAAACAGTTCATTCAGACTAAGTTACTGCCTTTTAAAAAAACATAGCTGATATGGCTGACTTGCTTAAAAATGTGGTTTCTACTGACAATTGCGATGTAATGACTATGGCATAAGGGGAAGACGAGCAGATAAGAGGCAATATCTGTAATTTCAATTAAGACATTAATGAGTGAGCTAAGACGGATGTAGTCAACATACAGTTGAAGTCGTAAGTTTACACACACTTAGGTTGGAGTCATTAAAACTCGTTTTTCAACCACTCCACAAATTTCTTGTTAAACAAACTATAGTTTTGGCAAGTCGGTTAGGACATCTACTTTCTGCATGACACAGGTCATTTCTCCAACAATTGTTTACAGACAGATTATTTCACTCACAATTCACTGTATCACAATTCCAGCGGGTCATACGTTTACATACACTAAGTTGACTGTGCCTTTAAACAGCTTGGAAAATTCCAGAAAATGATTTCATGGCTTTAGAAGCTTCTGTTGGGATAATTGACATAATTTGAGTCAATTAGAGGTGTACCTACAGTGCCTTGCGAAAGTATTCGGCCCCCTTGAACTTTGCGACCTTTTGCCACATTTCAGGCTTCAAACATAAAGATATACAACTGTATTTTTTTGTGAAGAATCAACAACAAGTGGGACACAATCATGAAGTGGAACGACATTTATTGGATATTTCAAACTTTTTTAACAAATCAAAAACTGAAAAATTGGGCGTGCAAAATTATTCAGCCCCTTTACTTTCAGTGCTGCAAACTCTCTCCAGAAGTTCAGTGAGGATCTCTGAATGATCCAATGTTGACCTAAATGACTAATGATGATAAATACAATCCACCTGTGTGTAATCAAGTGTCCGTGTAAATGCAACTGCACTGTGATAGTCTCAGAGGTCCGTTAAAAGCGCAGAGAGCATCATGAAGAACAAGGAACACACCAGGCAGGTCTGAGATACTGTTGTGAAGAAGTTAAAAGCCGGATTTGGATACAAAAATATTTCCCAAGCTTTAAACATCCCAAGGAGCACTGTGCAAGCGATAATATTGAAGTGGAAGGAGTATCAGACCACTGCAAATCTACCAAGACCTGGCCGTCCCTCTAAACTTTCAGCTCATACAAGGAGAAGACTGATCAGAGATGCAGCCAAGAGGCCCATGATCACTCTGGATGAACGGCAGAGATCTACAGCTGAGGTGGGAGACTCTGTCCACAGGACAATAATCAGTCGTATATTGCACAAATCTGGCCTTTATGGAAGAGTGGCAAGAAGAAAGCCATTTCTTAAAGATATCCATAAAAAGTGTTGTTTAAAGTTTGCCACAAGCCACCTGGGAGACACACCAAACATGTGGAAGAAGGTGCTCTGGTCAGATGAAACCAAAATTGAACTTTTTGGCAACAATGCAAAACGTTATGTTTGGCGTAAAAGCAACACAGCTCATCACACTGAACACACCATCCCCACTGTCAAACATGGTGGTGGCAGCATCATGGTTTGGGCCTGCTTTTCTTCAGCAGGGACAGGGAAGATGGTTAAAATTGATGGGAAGATGGATGGAGCCAAATACAGGACCATTCTGGAAGAAAACCTGATGGAGTCTGCAAAAGACCTGAGACTGGGACGGAGATTTGTCTTCCAACAAGACAATGATTCAAAACATAAAGCAAAATCTACAATGGAATGGTTCAAAAATAAACATATCCAGGTGTTGGAATGGCCAAGTCAAAGTCCAGACCTGAATCCAATCGAGAATCTGTGGAAAGAACTGAAAACTGCTGTTCACAAATGCTCTCCATCCAACCTCACTGAGCTCGAGCTGTTTTGCAAGGAGGAATGGGAAAAAAATTCAGTCTCTCGATGTGCAAAACTGATAGAGACATACCCCAAGCGACTTACAGCTGTAATCGCAGCAAAAGGTGGCGCTACAAAGTATTAACTTAAGGGGGCTGAATAATTTTGCACGCCCAATTTTTCAGTTTTTCATTTGTTAAAAAAGTTTGAAATATCCAATAAATGTCGTTCTACTTCATGATTGTGTCCCACTTGTTGTTGATTCTTCACAAAAAAATACAGTTTTATATCTTTATGTTTGAAGCCTGAAATGTGGCAAAAGGTCGCAAAGTTCAAGGGGGCCGAATACTTTCGCAAGGCACTGTATGGATGGGACTGGTGCACTTCACAAAATAGATGGCATCATTAGGTAGAGAAATTATGTGGATAAATTGAAGCAACATCTCAAGACATCAGTCAGGAAGTTAAAGCTTGTTCGCAAATGGGTCTTCCAAATGGACAATGACCCCAAGCATACTTCCAAAGTTGTGGCAAAATGATTTGAAGACAACACAGTCAAGGTATTGGAGTGGCCATCACAAAGTCCTGACCTCAATCCTATAGAACATTTGTGGGCAGAACTGAAAAAGCGTGTGCGAGCAAGGAGGCCTACAATCCTGACTCAGTTACACCAAATCTGTCAGGATGAATGGGCCAAAATGAACCCAACTTGTTGTAGGACACTTGTGGAAGGCTACCTGAAATGTTGAACACAAGCTAAACAATTTAAAGGCAAATACTAATTGAGTGTCTTTAAACTTCTGACCCACTGGGAATGTGAATAAATAAATAAAAGCTGAAATAAATAATTCTCTCTACTATTATTCTGCCTTTTCACATTCTTAAAACAAAGTGGTGATCCTAACTGACCTAAGACAGGGAATTCTTACTAGGATTAAATGTCAAGAATTGTGAAAACTGAGTTTAATTGTCTTTGGCTAAGGTGTATGTAAACTTCCAACTTCAACTGTAACTAAATGTACAATATAGATTTCAGAAAATGGGCCATTCTTACAGTATTCTCCCTGTACACCAAGTCTGAACTGTAGGATAAATAAAGTGGGCATATAAGAAGACAATGAAAGCTCATTATCATTGAGTTAATAAAGCCGCATATAAACATGGTCTCTTTTTTTGCTTTCTTGTGTAAAGCAGCTCCAATCATCAGGTATCACTGTTGAAATATCAAATGTGTAGAGGAGCTCTAGCTGAGCCATGCTAGTAAGGGTATTCAGCAGAAGGACAGCACTTATTATCATTGAATAGAGGACACCTGAAAATGCTTCCAGTGACGGGTCGTTCCACCAATTTGATTGGGGGGGGGGGGGGGGGGGTGGATTTTAACATTCTGTCATAAGCACATGTTCAACTTAATAAAAAATTATGTTTTCCCATCTAAAGAGGTTAAATAAATAAAATACCATAGTAAGTGCCGATTAAGTGCCATATCAGGTAACAGGGTTGACAATTTCATCTTAAATCAGCCATAAATCCCATTGTGACAGGGTGCTTCTATTGCTTGCTGTTTGGGGTTTTAGGCTGGGTTTCTGTACAGCACTTTGAGATATCAGCTGATGTACGAAGGGCTATTTAAATAAATTTGATTTGATTTGAATGGAAACTTGTGTGCAACAGGAAGCGGCAATTGAATGCAAGCTTCACCAAACATTTGTATTGTTAAAACATTCTAGCCTGTCTATCTAAAGGAGCCAGGGTTGACGTGTTATGTTCGACCTGCTCAGTTATCAACCACAAAAAAACAGATAATGGCCGGAAATAGCAGAACCAGCTCACCTGCTTTTACACTATTTTTCCTATTAGATGTTCAACGTTTCATTGTAAAAGATATTTAAAAAAAGTTTCACCATATTAAAATGAGAGTTCAGTTCACGTAACAGGGTTGACATTAAAATAAGGGACAGAGGTAACTGAATCACTACCCACAAATACTAGTTTACTTGTCACGTTCTGACCTTTATTTCCTTTGTTTTGTCATTATTTAGTATGGTCAGGGCGTGAGTTGGGTGGGTAGTCTATGTTTGTTTTTCTATGATTTGGGTATTTCTATGTTTCGGCCTAGTATGGTTCTCAATCAGAGGCAGGTGTCATTAGTTGTCTCTGATTGAGAATCATACTTAGGTAGCCTGGGTGTCACTGTGTGTTTGTGGGTGATTGTTCCTGTCTCTGTGTTTTGCACCAGATAGGGCTGTTTTGGGTTTTTCACGGTTCTTGTTTTTGTTAGTTTGTTCATGTGAAGTGATTTATTAAAACATGAGTCAAAATAACCACGCTGCGCTTTGGTCCGCCTCTCCGTCAATGGAAGAAATCCCTTACATTACTATAGAATTCTGTAGTATCCTATACTCCACACTGTTGTATCCCTTGATCGTGAAGTGCTTACACTTTTTTTTAGGGTTCTATATAATTGTTGGGTTCTTTGGACGAGATTAAAGGACCATTTACTAAAAAAGGCTATATATATACCCAGTGAAGGCAAAGAACCGTGAGGGTTCTATCCCTACCCCAAAGTGTAATAGGGATTTTAGAATTGAATAGCTAACAAAAGCTAACCCAGTCACATCAAACTCTGAAATGACAGCGAACAGTCCCTTTAAATTTGTTTTACCTGTTTTCCATTGACATTTACAGTGTATTTGAATTCAGAGCTCTTGACTATTTCCACATTTTGTTATGTACAGCCTTGTTTTAAAATGTATTAAATTGTTTTTTTTCCCACTCATCAATCTACACACAATACCCCATAATTACAAAGCAAAAACAGGTTTAGAAATGTTTGCTAATTTATGTATATAAATATATATATAGTGGGGCAAAAAAGTATTTAGTCAGTCACCAATTGTGCAAGTTCTCCCACTTAAAAATATGAGAGAGGCATGTAATTTTCATCATAGGTACACTTCAACTATGACAGACAAAATGAGGGGAAAAAATCCAGAAAATCACATTGTAGGATTTTTAATGAATTTATTTGCAAATTATGGTGGAAAATAAGTATTTGGTCAATAACAAAAGTTTATCTCAATACTTTGTTATATACCCTTTGTTGGCAATGACAGAGGTCAAACGTTTTCTGTAAGTCTTCACAAGGTTTTCACACACTGTTGCTGGTATTGTGGCCCATTCCTCCATGCAGATCTCCCCTGGAGCAGTGATGTTTTGGGGCTGTTGCTGGGCAACACGGACTTTCAACTCCCTCCAAAGATTTTCTATGGGGTTGAGATCTGGAGACTGGCTAGGCCACTCCAGGATCTTGAAATGCTTCTTACGAAGCCACTCCTTCGTTGCCCGGGCGGTGTGTTTGGGATCATTGTCATGCTGAAAGACCCAGCCACGTTTCATCTTCAATGCTCTTGCTGATGGAAGGAGGTTTTCAATCAAAATCTCATGATACATGGCCCCATTCATTCCTTATTTACACAGTTCAGTCGTCCTGGTCCCTCTGCAGAAAAACAGCCCCAAAGCATGATGTTTCCACCAACATGCTTCACAGTAGGTATGGTGTTCTTTGGATGCAACTCAGCATTCTTTGTCCTCCAAACATGACGAGTGCTCTGGAGCAGGTTTTCATCAAGGATCTCTCGGTTCATCTATTCCTCAATCCTGACTAGTTTCCCTGTCCCTGCCACTGAAAAAACATTCCCACAGCATGATGCTGCTACCACATGCTTCACTGTAGGGATGGTGCCAGGTTCCTCCAGATGTGATGCTTGTCATTCAGGCCAAAGAGTTGAATCTTGGTTTCATCAGACCAGAGAATTTTGTTTCTCATGGTCTGAGAGTCCTTTTAGGTGCCTTTTGACAAACTCCAAGCGGCCTGTCATGTGCATTTTACTGAGGAGTGGCTTCCGTCTGTCTACTCTACCATAAAGGCCTGATCGGTGGAGCACTGCAGAGATGGTTGTCCTTCTGGAAGGTTCTCCAATCTCCACAGAGGAACTCTGGAGCTCTGGAGCTCTGACCAAGGTCCTTCTCCCCTGATTGCTCAGTTTGGCCGGGCAACCAGCTCTAGAAAGTGGCTTGGTGGTTCAAAACTTCTTCCATTTATGAATAATTGAGGCCATGGGGTTCTTGGTGACCTTCAATGCTGCAGAAATGTTTTGGTACCCTGCCCCAGGTCTGTGCCTCGACACAATCCTGTCCCGGAGCTCTACCTGACAATTCCTTCGACCTCTTGGCTTGGTTTTTTCTCTGACATGCACAGTCATCTGTGGGACCTTATATAGACGGGTGTGTGCACCTTTCCAAATCATGTCCAATCAATTGAACTTACCACGGGTGGACTCCAATCAAGGTGTAGAAACATCAAGGATGATCAATGGAAAACAGATGAACCTGAGCTCAATTTCGAGTCTCATCACAAATGGTCTGAATACTTATGTAAATAAGTTTGCCAAAACATTTTTATATGAAACAGTTTTGTGTGTAGATTGATGAGGATTTTTTTCATTTAATACATTTTAGAATAAGGCTGTAACGTAACAAAATGTGTAAAAAGTCAAGAGGTCTGAATACTTTCCGAATGCACCGTGCCTTTAAAAAAGGTAGGGGCGTGGATCAGAAAACCAGTCAGTATCTGGTGTGACCACCATTTGCCTCATGCAGCGCGACACATCTACTTCACATAAAGTTGATCAGGCTGTTGATCAAGACCCAGGTCAAGACCCTGGTCAGGTCAACGAGCACGCAGATGAGCTTCCCTGAGACCGTTTCTGATAGTTTGCGCAGAAATTCTTTGGTTGTTTCCTCAGCTGTCCAGGTGGCTGGTCTCAGGCGATCCCACAGATGAAGAAGCGGGATGTGGAGATCCTGGGCTGGTATGGTGACACGTGGTCTGCGGTTGTGAGGCTGGTTGGACGTACTGCCAAACTCTCTAAAATGATGTTGGAGGCGTCTTATGGTAGAGAAATTAACATTAAATTCTCTGGCAACAGCTCTGGTCGACATATCTGCAGTCAGCATGCCAATTGTACGCTCCCTTAAAACTTGAGACATCTGTGGTTGTATGTGGTTGTATGACAAAACTACACATTTTAGAGTTAACTTATATTGTCCTTATCACAAGGTGCACCTGGGTAATGATCATGCTGTTTAATCATCTTCTTGATATGCCACACCTGTCAGGTGGATGGATTATCTTGGCAAAGGAGAAATGCTCACTAACAGAGATGTAAACACATTTGTGCATACAATTTGAGAGATATAAGCTTTTTGTGCGTATGGAACATTTCTGGGATCTTTTATTTCAACTCATGAAACATGGGACCAATTCATTACTTATATTTTTGTTCAGTGTAGTTACCCAATCAATGCAGGGCCTCCCATTTACCACTTGTGCCCTACCACCTCTTCTCCTCCCCATCTGACGATTAACTGAGTGGCAGCAGGCAGTAGCAGCCTGTCTACACTCATTGAGAGCAGGCTCCTGAATCCTCCTGTGATTAGACGGAAAGTATCCTGCACGTTTTCAAGTTAAAAGTCTCCATTACTCAGTTCAGTTTACTTCACATTTAGTTAGCTAATGTAATGGATTTGTTTGCCAGCGCAAGCCTAGATAGCACTAGCTGTATTATGCCTACAACAGTGAAGTTTCAGTCCGCTAGCTGTATCTCTAAATCATGGGTATATCTCTGGCTGACGTGGACATCCCCATGCATGCACCTTATCAATATATGACTAATTAAATATTACACCATCCCATTCTCTGGGCTCTGTCTGCAATCACAACTAGTAGTATCTACCAGGAATAATGAATCATAACCAGTAGTATCTACCAGGAATAATTAATCATAACCAGTACTCTCTACCAGGAATAATGACAATAATGACCAAACAAAAGATGTTTGGTGCATCTATGAATTATGTATGACAGAGAGAATATAGTAGACAGCATGTGTCCAAAAGTGATTGATGATCTATTTTAAGTGTCACGTGTTTATGCCCTTTTATGGACATCCTGTCCGGATGTTCTCACGCTATGGACATCCTGTCCAGATGTTCTCACGCTATCGAGTGAGTGCTTATGTAACATGATAGTGCAGCTGTTCCTTTGAAGTAAAGCATATGTTTGCAATAAAAATGTCATGTTAATTGATGTGTAGTGACCTTGTTGAACCGTTGAATGTGTTTGAAAAGTTTAAACAGTTGTAAATGTTTGTAGTAAACTTATGGAGTAAGCTTGTGAGCCCCTGTAGAATGAAAAAAAAAGCTATTTCCGTGGTAGGTATGCCTGAGTATAAGTAAGACCTGTGAACACTACGAGCGACAAGAAACCTCAAGAGAGATAAACTTCAGAAAACTCGTTGAGTATAAATCAGCAATATATGATGCGTCAAAAAAGGCATTTTCAAAATTTGTATAGAACCCAAATACCTCCCGTAACTGGACTGAAAGATCAAGTGTTGATGTCTAATGGACAACTGTGGAGGTATATGTTTAATTACCCGGCCTGTAAAGTGAAACTCTATACCTTAGCCGAAGGAGAAGAACGTACAGACCAGACCTTAGGAGTGGACCACAGGATTGAAGACTGGCATGTGTTTCGCAAGGTGGTGTGTCCTGAACTGAGAGTTAGCTCAAAGGGTTATAACGTGTACACGGGCTAGGAGGCCCATTGGGAAGTTGCCCCTGCCTCCTCAGGAAGAATATTTCATAGGGTGAAAATACAAAGAAAGAATTGGACTTCCTTGTGGACTCGTGTAGAGTTCTATATCAGCAACGAGAAAATACACAACAGGAACTTCAGTGATGGTGGGCTGACAGGGGATTTTAGGTTAGGTATGCTTATTTCTTTTAAAGGTTGGGATAATAATGGAATTGAAATAGTTTTTAGGTAGTGGATGCTCTCTTGTTACAGAGCCAGTGCATTATACATATGAATACTAAGGATGTTGATTCAAAGGAACCCCCAGAAGTGTCAACCCCTGAAAAAAACCAAGTAACCACGCCCCGATCCCAAAGGAATGGTTCAACAATAAAAGGGGTGACCATAACTCCTACGGTTCTTCATTTCAGCATATACCATGGATATTCATATGCCATATGAGGACTCCGATACGTTGTGGGTACCAGACCCTGAAGACTCTATGCCTCACAGCCCTCCTTTCTACTCCCCTTAGTCATGCCCTCCGACACCCCCTACATGTACACCACCTGAGGATGTGTTTGATGGGGTGGTCAGTACTATTTTTGTGGATACCATCAAGGCCTCTGTAGCCACACTTTTAGATGTGGTGATTGGAGAGTATATAAGAGAAAAATGCCATGGTTGTGAGATCAATCACCCCAGCCAACGACGACATCCGTGTTCACACCCAAGTACTTCTTCTTCAACCACTTTGAGGAGCTGGTGAAAAGACTGTGGTCCAGCCGCTTTATACCATCGATGGTCAGAGCCCTGGAGTCTATAAGTCTGTGCCATCTATTCCCAGGGTTTAAGGTGTAACCGAGGCTTTCCTACATGAACTGAAGGAGGTGATCTACATACATGAGAAACTCAAGGAAATCAGGCAAGCACTGGTGGACGACAACAAATACAAGGAAACTTTGGTGGCGGATGTGGTTACGTTAAACCCCAAGAAAACGAGTAACATTACTATATATTTTTTAAATTAGATATAAAAAAAAAATGGGTAACTATTTGCATACTATGTTAGAGAGAATAACTACATCTTTTCTTTGGAGATAATTTACAACTCTTATGCAACAAATTATTGAAAATAAAGTGGACAGTGTCTCGCTCTACACAGCCTACAGTACAGGGGTTAATGCAGAGCGTGTGTTAAAAATGTAAGACATACGGGGAAGACTACAATGGTCACAACTGGTATCACGTCTTGTGGATGATTCTGAAGAACTAGAAACATCCTTGTCTAAGATTACTTTATTTGTTTGAGCCATCATTTATTTGTAACATTTTTGTAACAATATTTTTTGTGTATATACTGTATATAACGGATGTATGTGTTAAACAAATTCAGAGATATAAGCCTATAAATGTAAACCAAGTATACCATGTGTTGCATGCCTGGGTCATTGAGAAAAAGGGTAATAATATCTTGCTACATATCCTAAATTGTATGGATACGTAATACTTAAAAATGTATGCAAAAATAAAATGCAAAATGAAAACGAAATGGGTTCATTATTGTTATTGTCCATCAAAGAGGCAAGAAGGATGGCTGAGCAGATGCTGAAAAACATGTATTATACCCCCTCTAACCAAGGGTCTTTCGGGGGAAGGAGAGGTTTCAGAGAGCTATAGCTGAAGAAACAGGTAGCAGGTTAAGCGGTGCTCAAGTGAATGATTGGCTGCTTACATTCTGCATAAACCTGTGCGAAAACAATTTCCTCGAAATATAGTTTTTTCTACTCATTCTCTTGTCCCAGTATCAGGCAGGAATTTGCTGATAAAGATGATGGAAATTGATACATGCTAACGGTTATAGACATTTTCTCTAAAATAGCATTTGTAAGGGTCTTAAAAAATAAGAGTGGGGCAGAGGTGACCCAGGCCTTTGACTCTATCTTGGAGGACGGAGGAGCACCTAAGAAAGTGCAGACTGACGGCGGTAAGTGCTATTTTAATAATACTTTTCAGAAACTAATGAAGAAGCACAATATCGTACATTTTGCTACAGGCTCGGATTTGAAAGCTTCAGTTGTTGAACACTTTAACAGGACTTTGAAGGAGAGAATGTGGAAATACTTTACTGCTCATAACACCCATAGATACAGATGAAGTCGGAAGTTTACATACACCTTAGCCAAATACATTTAATCCTAGTAAAAATTCACCATCTTAGGTCAGTTAGGATCACCACTTTATTTTAAGCATTTGAAATGTCAGAATAATAGTAGAGAGAATGATTTATTTCAGCTTTCCTTTCATCACATTCTCAGTGGGTCAGAAGTTTACATACACTCAATTAGTATTTGGTAGCATTGCCTTTAAATTGTTTCACTTGGGGCAAACGTTTCGGGTAGCCTTCCACAAGCTTCCCACAATAAGTTGGGTGAATTTTGGCCCATTCCTCCTGACAGAGCTGGTGTAACTGAGTCAGGTTTGTAGCCCTCCTTGCTCGCACACACTTTCCAGTTCTGCACACAAATTTTCGAAAGGATTGAGGTTAGTGCTTTGTGATGGCCACTCCAATACCTTGACTTTGTTGTCCTTAAGTCATTTTGCCACAACTTTGGAAGTATGCTTGGGGTCATTGTCAATTTGGAAGACCCATTTGCGACCAAGCTTGAGATGTTGCTTCAATATATCCACATAAATTTCCACCATCATGATGCCATCTATTTTATGAAGTGCACCAGTCCCTCCTGCAACAATGCTTCACGGTTGGGATGGTGTTCAAATCATATCAAATCAAATTCATTTATAAAGCCCTTTTTACATCAGCTGATGTCACAAAGTGCTGTACAGAAACCCAGCCTAAAACCCCAAACAGCAAGCAATGCATGTGCAGAAGCACGGTGGCAAGGAAAAACTCCCTAAAAAAGCCAGAACCTAGGAAGAAACCTAGAGATGAACCAGGGTATGAGGGGTGGCCAGTCCTCTTCTGGTTGTGCTGGGTGGAGATTATAACAGAACATGGCCAAGATGTTCAAATGTTCATAGATGACCAGCAGGGTCAAATAATAATAATCACAGTGGTTGTCGAGGGTGCAACATGTCAGCACCTCAGGAGTAAATGTCAGATGGCTTTTCATAGCCGATCATTCCGAGTATCTCTACTGCTCCTGCTGTCTCTAGAGAGTTGAAAACAGCAGGTCTGGGACAGGTAACACGTCCGGTGAACAGGTCAGGGTTCCATAGCCTCAGGTGGACTGGAGACAGCAAGAAGTCATCAAGCCAGGTAGTCCTGAGGCATGGTCCTAGGGCTCAGGTCCTCCGAGAGAGAGAGAGAGAGAGAGAGAGAGAGAGAGAGAGAGAGAGAGAGAGAGAGAGAGAGAGAGAGAGAGAGAGAGAGAGAGAGAGAGAGAGAGAGAGAGAGAGAGAGAGAGAGAGAGAGAGAGAGAGAGAGAGAGAGAGAGAGAGAGAGAGAGAGAGAGAGAGAGAGAGTAAAGAGAGTAAAGAAAGAAAGAAAGAAAGAAAGAAAGAAAGAAAGAAAGAAAGAAAGAAGAGAATTAGAGAGAGCATACTTAAATTCACACAGGACACCAGATAAGACAGGAGAAATACTCCAGATATAACAGACTGACCCTAGCACCCCGACACATAAACTACTGCAGCATAAATACTGGAGGCTGAGACAGGAAGGGTCGGGAGACACCGTGGCCCCATCCGGCGATACCCCCGGACAGGGCCAAACAGGCAGGATATAACCCCACCCACGTTGCCAAAGCACAGCCCCCACACCACTAGAGGGATATCTCCAACTACCAACTTACCATCCTGAGACAAGGCTGAGTATAGCCCACACAAATCTCCACCACGGCACAACCCAAAGGGGGAGCGCCAACCCGAACAGGAAGATCACGTCAGTGACTCAACACACTCAAGTGACGCACCCCTCCTAGGGACGGCATGGAAGAGCACCATATAGCCAGTGACTCAGCCCCTGTAATAGGGTTAGAGGCAGAGAATCCCAGTGGAGAGAGGGGAACCGGCCAGGCAGAGACAGCAAGGGCGGTTCGTTGCTCCAAAGCCTTTCCATTCACCTTCACACTCCTGGGCCAGACACACTCAATATTAGGAACTACTGAAGAGATGAGTCTTCAATAAAGACTTAAAGGTTGAGACCGAGTCAGTGTCTCTCACATAGGTAGGCAGACCATTCCATTAAAATGGAGCTCTATAGGAGAAAGCCCTGCCTCCAGCTGTTTGCTTAGAAATTCTAGGGACAGTAAGGAGGCCTGCGTCTTGTGACCATAGCATACGTGTAGGTATGTATGGCAGGACCAAATCGGAAAGATAGGTAAGAGCAAGCCCATGTAATGCTTTGTAGGTTAACAGTAAAACCTTGAAATCGGCCCTTGCCTTCACAGGAAGCCAGTGTAGAGAGGCTAGCACTGGAGTAATGTGATAAATTGTTGGTTCTAGTTAAGATTCTAGCAGCCGTGTTTAGCACTACCTGAAGTTTATTTAGTGCTTTATCCGGGTAGCCGGAAAGTAGAGCATTGTAGTAGTCCAACCTAGAAGCGACAAAAGCATGGACTAATTTTTCTGCATCATTTTTGGACAGAAAGTGTCTGATTTTGGCAATGTTACGTAGATGGAAAAAAGCTGTCCTTGAAACAGTCTTGATATGTTTGTCAAAAGAGAGATCAGGGTCCAGAGTAATGCCGAGGTCCTTCACAGTTTTATTTGAGACGACTGTATAACCATGAAGATTAATTGTCAGATTCAACAGAAGATCTCTTTGTTTCTTGGGACCTAGAACAAGCATCTCTGTTTTGTCCGAGTTTAAAAGTAGAACATTTGCAGCCATCCACTTCCTTATGTCTGAAACACAGGCTTCCAGGGAGGGCAATTTTGGGGCTTCACCATGTTTCATCAAAATGTACAGCTGTGTGTCATCTGCATAGAAGTGAAAGTTAACATTATGTTTCCGAATGACATCCCCAAGGCAAAATATATAGTGAAAACAATAGTGGTCCTAAAACGGAACTTTGAGGAACACTGAAATGAACAGTTGATTTGTCAGAGGACAAACCATCCACAGAGACAAACTGATATCTTTCCGACAGATAAGATCAAAACCTGGCCAGAACCTGTCCGTGTGGACCAATGTGGGTTTCCAATCTCTCCAAAAGAATGTGGTGATTGATGGTATCAAAAGCAGCACTAGGGTCTAGGAGCACGAGAACAGATGCAGAGCCTCGGTCTGACGCCATTAAAAGTTAATTTACCACCTTCACAAGTGCAGTCTCAGTGCTATGATGGGGTCTAAAACCAGACTGAAGCGTTACATATACATTGTTTGTTTTCAGGAAGGCAGTGAGTTGCTGCGGGAACATTTTTGAGAGGAATGGGAGATTCAATATAGGCCAATAGTTTTTCATATTTTCATGGGTCAAGGTTTGGCTTTTTCAAGAGAGGCTTTATTACTGCCACTTTTAGGGAGTTTGGTACACATCCGGTAGATAGAGAGACGTTTATTATGTTCAACATAGGAGGGCCAAGCACAGGAAGCAGCTCTTTCAGTAGTTTAGTTGGAATAGGGTCCAGTATGCAGCTTGAAGCTTTAGAGGCCATGATTATTTTCATCAATGTGTCAAGAGATATAGCACTAAAAAACTTGTGTGTCCCTTGATCCTAGGTCCTGGCAGAGTTGTGCAGACTCAGGACAACTGAGCTTTGGAGGATTACGCAGATTTGAAGAGGAGTCAGTCATTTGCTTTCTAGTGATCATGATCCTTTCCTCAAAGAAGCTAATGGATTTATCACTTCTGAAGTGAAAGCCATCCTCTCTTGGGGAATGCTGCTTTTTAGTTAGCTTTGCGACAGTATCAAAAATGCATTTTGGACTGTTCTTATTTTCCTCAATTAATTTGGAAAAATAGGATGATTGAGCAGCAGTGAGGCCTCTTCAATACTGCACGGTATTCTTTCCAAGCCAGTCGGAAGACTTGGAAAATTCCAGAAAATTATGTCATGGCTTTAGAAGATTCTGATAAGCTAATTGACATAATTTGAGTTAATTGGAGGTATACCTGTGGATGTATTTCAAGGCCTACCTTCAAACTCAGTGCCTCTTTGCTTGACATCATGGGGAAATTATGTGGATATATTGAAGCAACATCTCAAGACATCAGTCTTAGTTAAAGCTTGGTCGCAATTGGGTCCTCCAAATGGACAATGACCCCAAGCATACAGTGAGGGACAAAAGTACTTGATCCCCTGCTGATTTTGTACGTTTGCCCACTGACAAAGAAATAATCTGTCAATAATTTTAATGGTAGGTTTATTGAGAGACAGAATAACAATAAGAAAATCCTGAAAAACGCATGTCAAAAATGTTATAAATTGATTTGCATTTTAATGAGGGACATAAGTATTTGACCCCCTCTCAATCAGAAAGATTTCTGGCTCGAGCTGAGATTAGGAGCACACTCTTAAAGGGAATGCTCCTAATCTCAGTTTGTAACCTGTATAAAAGACACCTGTCCACAGAAGCAATCAATCAATCAGATTCCAAAGTTTCCACCATGGCCAAGACCAAAGAGTTCTCCAAGGATGTCAGGGAACAGATTGTAGACCTACACAATGATGGAATGGGCTACAAGACCATCGCCAAGCAGCTTGGTGAGAAGGTGACAACAGTTGGTGCGATTATTCGCAATTGGAGGAAACACAAAATAACTGTTAATCTCCCTCGGCCTGGGGCTCCATGCAAGATCTCACCTCGTGGAGTTGCAATGATCATGAGAACGGTGCAGAATCAGCCCAGAACTACACAGGAATATCTTATCAATGATCTCAAGGCAGCTGGGACCGTAGTCACCAAGAAAACAATTGGTAACACACTACGCTGTGAAGGACTGAAATCCTGCAGCGCCCGCAAGGTCCCCCTGCTCAAGAAAGCACATATACATGCCCATCTGAAGTTTGCCAATGAACATCTGAATGATTCAGAGGACAACTGGGTGAAAGTGTTGTGGTCAGATGACACCAAAATGGAGCTCTTTGGCATCAACTCAACTCGCCGTGTTTGGAGGAGGAGGAATGCTGCCTATGACCCCAAGAACACCATCAAACATGGAGGTGGAAACATTATGCTTTGGGGGTGTTTTTCTGCTAAGGGGACAGGACAACTTCACCGCATCAAAGGGACGATGGACGAGGCCATGTAGCGTCAAATCCTGGGTGAGAACCTCCTTCCCTCAGCCAGGGCATTGAAAATGGGTTGTGGATGGGTATTCCAGCATGACAATGACCCAAAACACACGGTCAATGCAATAAAGGAGTGGCTCAAGAAGAAACACATTAAGGTCCTGGAGTGGCCTAGCCAATCTCCAGACCTTAATCCCATAGAAAATCTGTGGAGGGAGATGAACGTCCGAGTTGCCAAACGTCAGCCTCGAAACCTTAATGACTTGGAGAAGATCTGCAAAGAGGAGTGGGACAAAATCCCTCCTGAGATGTGTGCAAACCTGGTGGCCAACTACAAGAAACGTCTGACCTCTGTGATTGCCAACAAGGGTTTTGCCACCAAGTACTAAGTCATGTTTTGCAGAGGGGTCAAATACTTATTTCCCTCATTAAAATGAAAAATCAATTTATAACATTTTTGACATGCGTTTTTCTGGATTTTTGTTGTTGTTATTCTGTCTCTCACTGTTCAAATAAACCTACCATTAAAATTATAGACTGATCATTTTTTTGTCAGTGGGCAAACGTACAAAATCAGCAGGGGATCAAATACTTTTTTCCCTCACTGTACTTCCAAAGTTGTGGCAAAATGGCTTAAGGACAACAAAGTCAAGGTATTGAAGTGGCCATCACAAAGCCCTGACCTCAATTCCATAGAAAATTTGTGGGCAGAACTGAAAAAGCATGTACGAGCGAGGAGGCCTATAAACTGGACTCAGTTACACCAGCTCAGTCATGTGGGATGGGCCAAAATTCACCCAACTTATCATGGGAAGCTTGTGGAAGGCTACCTGAAACATTTGACCCAAGTGAAACATGCATGATTGAGGCTACTGTAGACCTTCTTTGCAAAATAGTGTGTTTTAATCAGCTATTTGGTGACATGATTATATTTAGTGTAGTTTTATCTAAAAAGGATAACTTTTTTTACGTTTTACAATTTGTATTTTTATGAAATTCACTGAGGAGGATGGTCCTCCCTTCCTCCTCTGAGGAACCTACACGGATTTTACATATTCTTACCTCTTTGTTGATTTAAATCCATTAAATTGTGTAAATTTTCTGTTTTAGAAATAGAAAAGTGAGAAAGAGCCAAACAAACAACAGCCATTTGCACAGCTATGAAACAATATAAATTTAGATCATAAAGGGAGAAACCTTACCTTAAATTGAGATCTTAACATTTTTCAGTTAAGTATCTTCACCTGCTGCAAATTCAAATAAAAAAATGTCAGTGCCAAGAACTCCAGGACCTACCGTACTATTTGTGACGTGAATTGAGTATATCGTATACTTATTGGTCATTCACCAATCCTGGAAGGATATTGACCTCACCCCGTCAGTAGAGGATACTTTGTTGCTCTTTAAAAATGCTTTCCTCGCCATCTTAAATAAGCATGCCCCATTCAAAAAATGTAGAACTTAGAACAGATATAGCCCTTGATTCACCCCAGACTTGACTGTCCTTGACCAACACAAAAACATCCTGTGGCGCGTTCTACATTATGTAATAGCCCCCGCGGTATGCAACTTTTCAAGGAAGTCAGGAACAAATATACTCAGTCAGTTAAGAAAGCTAAGACTAGCTTTTTCAAACAGAAATGTGTTTCCTGTAGCACACTGTAAAGTCCATGGAGAATAAGAGCACCTCCTCCCAGCTGCTCACTGCACTGAGGATAGGAAACATTGTCACCACCGATAAATCTACGATAATCGATTATTCCAATAAGCATTTTTCTATGGCTGCCCATGCTTTCCACCTGGCTACCCCTACCCGGCCAATATCTCAGCACCCCCCCGCAGCAACTTGCCCAAGCCCCCCCTCCCCCGCTTCTCCTTCACCCAAATCCAGACAGCTGATGTTCTGAAAGAGCTGCAAAATCTGGATCCCTACAAATCAGCCTGGCTAGACAATCTGGACCCTCTCTTTCTAAAATTATCCGCCGAAATTGTTGTAACCCATATTACTAGCCTATTCAACCTCTCTTTCGTATCGTCTGAGATCCCCAAAGATTAGAAAACTGCCGCGGTCATCCCCCTCTTCAAGGGGAGAGACACTCTAGACCCAAACTCTTACAGACCTATATCCATCTTGCCCTGCCTTTCTAAAATCTTTGAAATCCAAGTCAACAAAGAGATCACCGACCATTTAGAATCCCACCGTACCTTCTCCACTATGGAATCTGGTTTCCGAGCTGGTCATGGGTGCACCTCAGCCACGCTCATAGGTCCTGAAAGATATCATAACCGCCATCGATAAAAGACAATACTGTGCAGCCGTCTTCATCGACCTGGCAAAGGCTTTCGACTCTGTCAATCACCGCATTCTTATCAGCAGACTCAATAGCCTTGGCTTCTCAAATGACTGCCTCGCCTGGTTCACCAACCACTTCTCAGATAGAGTTCAGTGTGTCAAATCGGAGGGCCTGTTGTCTGGACCTCTGGCAGTCTCTATGGGGGTGCCACAGGGTTAAATTCTCGGGCCGACTCTTTTCTCTGTATATATCAATGATGTCGCTCTTGCTGCTGGTGATTCTCTGATCCACCTCTACGCAGACAACATTATTCTGTATACATATGGCCCTTCTTTGGACACTGTGCTAACAAACCTCCAAACAAGCTTTAACACCATATAACACTCCTTCCATGGCCTCCAACTTCGCTTAAATGCTATTAAAACTAAGTGCATGCTCTTCAACCAATTGCTGCCCGCACCCTCCCGCCCGACTAGCATCACTACTCTGGACGGTTCTGACCTAGAATATGTGGACAACTACAAATACCTAGGTGTCTGGTTAGACTGTAAACTCTCATTCCAGACTCACATCAAGCATCTCCAATCCAAAATGAAATCTAGAATTGGCTTCCTATTTTGCAACAAAGCCTACTTCACTCATGCTGCCAGACATACCCTCGTAAAACTGACTATCCTACCCATCCTTGACTTCGGCGATGTCGTTTACAAAATAGCCTCCAACACTCTACTTAGCAAACTGGATGTAGTCTATCACAGTGCCATCCGTTTTGTCACCAAAGCCATATACCATATACTACCCACCACTGCGACCTGTATGCTCTCGTTGGCTGGCCCTCACTACATATTCGTCGCCAAACCCACTGGCTCAAGGACATCTATAAGTCTTTGCTAGGTAAAGCCACGCCTTATCTTAGCTCACTGGTCACCATAGCAACACCCACCCGTAGCACGCGCTCCAGCAGGTATATTTCACTGGTCATCCCCAAAGCCAACACTTCCTTTGGCCGCATTTCCTTCCAGTTCTCTGCTGCCAATGACTGGAACGAATTGCAAAAATCACTGAACCTGGAGTCTTATATGTCCTTCTCTAACATTAAGCATCAGCTGTCAGAGCAGCTTACTGATCACTGTACCTGTACTCAGCCAATCTGTAAATAGCACCCCCAACTATCTCATCCTGTCACCTTTATATCCTTTGTTTTGTCTTTATTAAGTATGCTCAGGGCGTGAGTTGGGGTGGGCAGTCTATGTTTGTGTTTCTATGTTTTTTCTATTTCTGTGTTTGGCCTGATATGGTTCTCAATCATTGGCAGCTGTTTATTGTTGTCCCTGATTGAGAACCATATTTAGGTAGCCTGGGTTTCACTGTTGGTTTGTGGGTGTTTGTTTCCGTGTGTGTGTTTGTCGCCACACGGTATTGTTTCGGTTTGGTTAATGGTCACATTTATTGTTTTGTGTCTCATAGTGTTCAGTGCTTTTTTAAATAAAATTCGTCATGAACACTTACCACGCTGCATCTTGGTCAGATCCTTACTCCTCTTCAGACGAAGAGGAGGAAATCTGCCGTTACACATTCCCATATTATTACTTACCCTCTTGCTCTTTTGCACCCCAGTATCTCTACTTGCACATCATCATCTGCACATCTATCACTCCAGTGTTAATGTTAAATTGTCATTATTTCGGCTCTATGGCCTATTTATTGCCTACCTCCCTACTCTTCTAAATTTGCACACACTGTACATAGATTTTTATATTGTGTTATTGACTGTACATTTGTTTATGTGTAACTCTGTTGATGTTTTTGTTACACTGCTTTGCTTTATCTTGGCCAGGTTGCAGTTGTAAATGAGAACTTGTTCTCAACTGGCCTACCTGGTTAAATAAAGGTGAAATAAAAAAAATATATATAAAAAATAAAATTGTATGGATATAGTTGCCAAAAGTTCCCAGATGTCATACTAAATTCGCAAAAATATGAAGTATACACGCACCGGACACTATTTCAGTACTTTAGGGCCCATAATGCAATTCTTCAGGAAATGTACGTGGCTTCACATCGTTTCTAGATTTGAAGAAAATGGCGGAAAATATGCAGCCGAAGTACAACGAGAGCGGATACAAACTAATTATGACAAACGTTAAGAAAATGTTGAGCAATGTAAAAAAGTAATGACTTTTCAAATAAGTTATCTTACACGCTATGTTGGAATGGTATAGTCGTTCTGCGTTCTCAATGGACATTTGGGTGCTTTCGTAAATTCGCTCTGGCTATCTACTCCGATTTCATATCACTCTCGTCTGAGTGTGTTGAATATGGCCAGTGTCATTAAACGTCGCAAAAAAGCATCCTTAAATTGTTGCCATCAGCACAGTTACAGTCACCAACGCTCTGGATAACATGAAAACTGCCTAACCAGCTCTGCTAGGGCGAGTAAAATGGTCAGAGTGGTCTCGTTTGTGTCTGGAAGAGGCTAGCCAACGTTACAATGGCAGTCAAGCACCCAAGCTAAGGTCAGAACGCTCAAATCAACCCTACTCCTCGGGGTGAGAGTCCAGAGTGCGCTCTGAATTTATAAACGGACAACGCGCTGAATTTACGAGCTCACTCTGGCACACCAGATTGAATGTCTAAAATAAATGTCATAAAATGTCTTACTAGTCATTTGTTACGCTAACTAGATAGCAAGAGGTTGCATAGCAACAGCATCAACTTCCGGTAGACAGATGAAGAGCTTGTACGCTCAACTGAAAGGATGCTGTTCCTTTACAGTATGCTAAAATGCACTAATAGTATATAGTATGTAGTATATACTCATTAAGTATGTAGTATTGTTAGAGTTGCGTCAATTCGAATCTGGTATCAGGATAAATATGACATTGAGTCACCGATTGTATACTATGTATTTTTTATTAGCTAAGCAATAAGTGGTAAATGCAATTTTCGTATATATGGGCTCTCTGTCCCACCTCGCAGGGCAAAACAGAGAACTGACTTGTTCCTGACAAAGATATTATAAATATACTCTGACAGAGGTAGTTCCTGCTTCCGAGCCGGCCTGTCAGAGTAGAGACTGGGCGTGGTTTAGACTCACCCAGCCTATCGTTGATTGTTGGCGCAGAGGCTGGTCCCAGCCCCCTGAGCGCTTCAGCGGTCAGTCATTGTAGCTGTGTAGAACATACTGTTATCAGGCACCTGGCTACTGTTATCTAACAAAATACCGTTTGTTCTCGCAACACTACGTTCTGAATGTGCCCCCCCAACTCATTGCACAGTCCCTGTCTTCATGTTATTCTGTATTTTTCCATCATGAGAAAGGCCCATGGCCCTGAAACTGTTAACAATGTCTCAAATCAGCTATGTTGCATAACACATACATCCACACAAGCCAACAGCAGATAATATTCAATCACATATATGGTAACGGGCTATATTGCATAACACAGAATCCTCATAGTATACAGTATGTTAGTATGGGTATTCGAACACAGCTCATGTCTTCGCAGTGACCGTACCAAAATAGTTAACGCCATTCAGTTAGACTGGTATAAAATTGCTTTTGGGATATCTGGTGTGTGTGTGACTTAGCCTCCAAGGACAACATTCATTTTCCACATTATTTATAGGCTAATCCCCCTGCACTGAAGTGGTAGCTTCCACTTGAGCCACATACTAGAAATCACCCAGTTTTCAAAGCCACACCAATATTTCAACTTTAATTTTCAAACAAATAAAGGACATTTGATACATGTGAAAAACTATATAGAAATCTAAATTGTACAGTGCAGAAAAATGAGAAATGTAAAAACATTTTCAATTTAAACAGACAATTGAGAACTTGAGAAATTCATACGAATATTATATTATTCCATTTGAACAAGTGTATTAGATTATTAGACTGATAATCGTTACATGGACCGTGAACTTATTATGATTTCCATCAAAAAAAAGTATTTTATATATATAAAGAAACAGGCTTGTTTCCCCCCAAAAAAATATCACATCAGATGGAGACGCCCGGTATGTAGATACATCTGGGCGGAGATACGCAGGCGCATGTGGGATTCCTTTCAAAATCACTACGACGATGTTTTTGAATCGCCATTTTAGAAAAGAAGGAGAGCTGTTCGGAACAAAAGCAGTTAGTTAGCTACATACTTAAACGCTTTGTTTACGCTTAACGATATATTACATATTTTATCCAGTGATCCTACAACGTTGAAATGTCTCGGGACAGATTTAACATTAACGTTAGAGGAAATAACCGTGGAGCTGGATTTCAACGCCGGGGAGCTGGGCCTGGTGGTCCGATGCGAGGTGGAATGGGTAACCTGAATAATTTCAGACAAAACCAACACCCCTTTCAACGAGGGCCTCATCCCGGTAACTTTGGAAAACCACCCAACCAGATACGTCCGATGACCCCTCAGAAGCCTATGCCACCTACTATTTCCCAGCCAGGCGCTCAACCGATTCGGCCACCACCTACTCCTGGCCCTGCGCTAACCATGAAGGGCCCCGTACAGCAACAGCAGGCCGCGGCCGCAGCAGCACCTCCGGCGACCGTAGCAGCACCTCCGGCGCCTACAGCAACAACTCCAGCGACTGCAGCACCTGTAGCCGCACCTCCGGCTGTTGCAACAGCACCTCCGAAAGCCGCAGCAGCACCCCCGAAAGCCGCAGCAGCACCCCCGAAAGCCGCAGCTACACCTCCAGCAGCCGCAGCAGCAGCGCCGATAGGTCAACCAAAAATGCAGTCCCCACCTCCGAAGCCTGTTCCTCCGAAACCCGCAATCTCATCTCCCCCACCAAACCAAATGAAGAAACCAGCACTTTCATCTCCCCCACCAAACCAAATGAATAGGAACCAGCAAAGACCAGGCAACGCCAATGGAAATGGGCATAAATCTGCACCCTTTAACAAAAAACCTGAACCTCAAACTCAGAATACTCAAATGGAGGCCGAGGAAGCCCAGCACCCCAAGGTTAGTAAGGACGTCAGTCAGTCAAACTAACATTCCGTAATTGGTATGTTAATTAACTACTGTATTTTAGCTAATGTTAGCTGTGGAGCTGTGTTATGTTAAATACAAGTGGACCCACTGAGCTAGTAAAGCTTTCCGTTCAAAAACGTTGCGGAGTTAGCCAGCGAACGTTAGCTAATTAAGCTAGGTGGCTAACTGTTACATGGGAGACACGTCGGCCATTTTGTGTGAATCTAGCGACGACGGTGTAAATATTTTTTAAATTGAAAAAAAATTAAACCACGGGTACATTTCGACAATGTTACTGAAAGCTAATTTATATATATGCATCCACACGACGCGGTTAACAAGCGCATGGAATAGGCGACTGAGAAGACGTAAACTAAAAGTTGGGCCTTTATCTTCAACTGGGGGGGGTGTAAAACCGGTTGAGTAACATGCATATACCCCAGCTAGCTAGTACTAACTGGATCCTTTGTCCCCATGATAATTTCATACAATCCTAATAGTTAATCTTATCCCAAATACTTTTACATTTTGGTTTAGTTTAATTACGATTAAGGTTAATTTCAAGTAACACTATCATTGACATTTTAGTATTTGAAACTGAACGTTGTCTCTGTCTGTAGGAGTTGAGAGCGACGTTGTCATCGCTGCGCAGACCTGGCGAGAAGACATACACTCAACGATGCCGCCTTTTCATTGGCAACCTTCCCAATGATATCTCAGATGACACGTTCAAGAAGCTGTTTGCGAAGTATGGCGAGCCCAGTGAGATTTTCATCAACAAAAACAAAGGCTTTGGCTTCATACGCCTGGTAAGTGCACCACACTGGTTGCATAACCATTGTCATTTTGGTAGTTGGCTCTACCATAAAGTAATTTTTGGTGTTTAGTGCCCCCTCTAGTTACAGTTTAAAAGCATTTCTACCATTCCAGGAATCCCGTGCATTGGCTGAGATAGCTAAAGCTGAACTGGATGATGTGCCCATGAAAGGCAGACCTCTTCGGGTGCGCTTCGCAACTCACTCTGCTGCACTGTCTGTGAAGAACTTGTCACCTTTCGTTTCCAATGAGCTACTGGAGGAGGCCTTCTCCCAGTTTGGAGTGGTAGAGAGAGCTGTGGTAATTGTAGATGATCGCGGGCGTTCCACTGGCAAGGGCATTGTTGAATTTGCCTCTAAGCCTGCTGCACGAAAGGCCCTGGATCGTTGCAACGATGGCGTCTTCTTGCTCACCACGTAAGTTGTATACATCTATTTGGCAACTTTAAGTAGAACATGAAATGCATATGAAGCTTTCTCCTAATGGCTCATGCTGTTACGCTGTAATTGATACTCTTAATGTCTTAGGTCACCTCGTCCAATTGTCGTTGAGCCTCTTGAACAATATGATGATGAGGATGGTCTACCAGAGAAACTGGCACAGAAGAACCACAACTATCATAAGTAACCCTCACTTCATATAACTAAATGGCTTTAATTCAATAGCATATGGGATTTTGTGCTTGATAGGTGTGCATGTTTTGTTTTCTTATTACCACAACCACAGTATACCTTTGGATGTTATGCTCATTTTGAGTTAAGGTGAGAATTGGAAACATGGCTATTGTGGCCAGGTGCTGCCCGGGCAGATCTTTTCATGCAAACTGCGCTGCTAGCCCTATCATTACAGAGATTCCAGCAATCTGCTTTTCATGTCTCTGCATGTCCATATTTGCCTTAACGATGAAGTGGAATACCATTTTATTTTCAGGACAACAAGGGCTTCAAGTAGAAAAAAACATTTAGACAAACTGTTGCATTCCTGAGTTTTATTGACAAATGTCAATAAAAATAGGCACTGCCAAAGCAAAAACCCGCCACAAATGAATTTGTATGAACCGTAGAGCAAAACATGTAACGTGTTCGTGAGTCTCTGCTTTTAATAGTTTGTATTAAAAATCTGGACCCAGCCTCCTGGGTGTTGCGGGCCTGGCGCAGTGCATGCGGGCCAGGTGTACGGTGTTTCCTCCAACACATTGGCTTCCGGGTTGGATGTGCATTCTCACCAACACAGCTCTAGCTCAGCCCCCGTTAATCACACAGACAATTGGTTGCTATCTATGGGTGCAGAAATAGAAAAATCCAGTGCCACAACCCACAACTCTGTAGCTCAAACACAATGTTTAAGAAGGATTATAAATCCAAAACGGGCATTCGTTAAGGTGGTATTTGTTGATCTAAAGTGCTTACCAGATGTTGGGTTGGTAGATGAGACAGCTGTTAACTTCTTGATGCACCCATCCCGTTAGCGGGATCATTTTCGTCAACCACCGCTGAATTGTAGAGCGCCAAATTAAATTACTACAAATATTTAGTTTTCATGAAATCACAAGTGCATTATAGCAAAACACAGCTTAGCTTGTTAATCCACCTGGCGTGTCAGATTTCAATAAAGCTTTTCTGCGAAAGCATACCAAGCGTTTATGTAAGCACATCTCTCTCAGTAGACAATATTACAAACAGCTAGCAGCCAAGTAGATTGGTCAGAAAAGCAATAAATTAAATCGCTTACCTTTGATCTTCGGATGTTTGCACGCACGAGACTCCCAGTTACACAATAAATGTTCCTTTTGTTCCATAAAGATTCATTTTATATTCAAAATACCTCCATTTTGTTGGTGTGTTATGTTCAGAAATCCACAGGCTCAAGCTGTCACGACATCGCAGATGAAAATTCCAAATAGTATCCGTAATGTTCATAGAAACATTTCAAACGTTTTTATAATCAATCCTCGGGTTGTTTTTACAATATATAATCGATAATATATCAACCGGGAATGTAGCTTCATTAGTAGAGAGAGAAAATGGATGTGATTTTTCAAAATAAAAGCCTGAAACTGTCTAAAGACTGTTCGCACCATGGGGAAGCCATAGGAAAAGGAATCTGGTTGATATCCCTTTAAATGGATTGAAGGCAGGCTATGTAACATGGCGTTTTCAAAATAGAGGCCACTTCCGGGTTTGATTTTCCTCAGTTTTTCACCTGCAATATCAGTTCTGTTATACTCATAGACAATATTTTGACAGTTTTGGAAACTTTTGACAATTATATGCATATTCTGGGCCTGAGAAATAGGCAGTTTAATATGAGTACGTTTTTCATCCAAACATCAAAATACTGCCCCCTACACTCAAGAGATTAAAAATCCATTCCAGTTGATTTTCTGATAAAATTATTACCCATGTTGAGTACCCCTCTATGCACGTCTTGGTTACAACTTTCTATTCTAACAACTTGTGGCTGCAGGGAGCGGGAGGAACCGCCCAGGTTTGCCCGTCCTGGCACATTTGAGTTTGAATACTCTAAGCGCTGGAAGTCCCTGGATGACATGGAGAAGCAGCAGCGGCAGCAGGTGGAGAAGAACATTCGCGAAGCCCGTGAGAAACTGGAGGGAGAGATGGACGATGCGTTCCATGTGCACCAGGCCAACATGATCCGCCAAGGCAAGTTTAGCTTGGGACAAACGACCACTTTTCAAAATAGAAAAGCTTTTAGCATTGTCTTAGATGTATGTTCTTGCACTCTGTTTAGATCTGCTGAGGCGGGAGGAGGAACTACGGCGCATGGAAGAGATGCACAGTGCAGAGATGCAGAAGAGGAAAGAGATGCAGCTCAGGTATTGAAACTGGTTTGAGTTACTGTTTGTTCCACAATTTATTCATTGGAATGTTACTGAAACTTGGCAGTGTGCATAACAGGCAGGAGGAGGAGCGTCGCATACGCGAGGAAGAGATGCTTCGCCAGAGGGAGATTGAGGAGCAAATGCGCCGCAAGCGTGAGGAGGCCTACAGGAGTGGCAACTTCATGGACAATGTAAGTTAACCTGAGCAGAGTATCATACAACCATTCAGACCTTGACATTTGTAACTGAGCTGCGTCTTCTTACTGTCTTGATTTCAGAGGGATATGAGAATGACTCAGGGTGGCACCATGGGCATGGCTGGTGAGTAAATCTTATAACAATTTGTTTTCATGAATTGTAACGAGTTCTTGCAACCCATATCTTGATTTTCAGCTTGACCCAGAAATGTGTTTTGGAACGAGAGTACCTAGTTTGACTGCTTTAAAAAAGCATATGATGACATTGCCCTTAAGCTGCCCTGACTCTCATTTTAATGTATGACGTTTAGTCCTGTTGTCCCTACTAGACAATCAATTTGGCTCACCCAACCAGAAGTTCCCCATGGGACACCAAGGCATGGGGGGACCCAGCACTGGGGGAGCCATGATGCCCAACGAAATGGTAATGTATTCCAAATGGATTCCAAAACTAATAGGGCCCAGTTGAGTGTGGGTTTTTCCACTGGTTGCTGTAGTTGTCATCAGGGAGAGTGAAGTAGATGGGTTTTGCTCCGGTCGGCCAAGTTTGGAAGCGTGTGGAAGAAATGAAGCTTGTTTGCATCTTCTGCGGCATCTCTGCCATGTTGAGATTAAATTTGTGCTCAACGGCTGTTTTCAGCAACAGCATGTTCCCTCAGTTCCTCTACTCTTACAGCCTGTAATTCAGCTGAAAATAATCAACCTGTACTAAACCCGGTGAATTGTGTTCCAGTGCTTTCTCAAAGCTCCTTCGTGTAATGGACCAGTTGCAAGCCCTGTCTTGTGTGAGCCAGACAGGCACTTTTTCTTGGCAAGTGGAAAGATGTCACCCGGCAGCATTTTTTTGTGGCAATTTGTGGATTTAGTACTTTCCCCATACAATCATTGAACTTCATGCTATCACATGAAATGGTACAGATGCTGTTTTGGTGAAACCTGGAAATATTTTTAGGGGCCTCAGTGTGAAGTGAACTTCCTGCAATGTTCTATTGTGGCATGGATTGACTACCTAGTTGTTGTAATGTTTCCCCAGCCACCACCTTGTCGAAGCAATTCAAATGAGGGGTTTTAGTACAGGTTGCATTATGAAGCAAATGTCTCTTGACATACCATTGAGCTAATGGGTAAGCTCCTTAGTGCAACTTGCATAACAGAATATGAAGAACTGAGGATGACAGGCATTGCATTGACTGCTTGGAAACGTGTGCTATTTGTACCCTGTGGGTGAAACCCTCTAAAGCCCAGAATGTGATGAAGGCATCCGCATTAGGCCTATGGCAGGCAGGTGTATTAATGTCCTTTTTTTTTATGCTATAGGCTAAATGCAATTAATAAGTTGACCAGTTAAATATCTGGTAACTTCCTTAAATGTTCTGACGCAAAGCTGTTAAGTCCGTTTTAAGTGATACAGCTTGCGTTTTGTATGAGTTAAGTTTTTATACTGTCAAGGATCTATCAATTAGTGTAATGGCACACGGCCGCTTTGACTCAAGGGTGGCAAAACAATCTGGCAGGAAAAACGGCACAACAGGTCGGCTGCTTTTGCAATAGGTGAGCAGATGTTGCTTTTCGATACTGGATTGTGCAGTTCGACAACATGTCTTACTGATATCTCCACGTGTCAGTTTTTCTGTTCTTTGGTGCAAGCAATGCAAAATGACCCCACCTTTTTATAGTGCAGGGATCGCATGGGGAAGGTAAGATTGCTCTGAAGGGAAGATGGCTAGTAGATATGTTACTGTCTGGTCTTGCCGCTACACACACGGACGCAATGACAAATTGGGATGCCATTTATTGTTGACATTAGAACTACAATTAATTGGCCAAGCATTTATTTGTTTGAAGAAAATGGCTATGGCTAAGCCTTCCTTAACTAAGCCTGCTTTTGTTAGGCATATTGTGTCCAAGTAGAATCAACGATTAATACAGTTTTTACACAGTGCCTACATCAACATACCAATAGGTGTAATTTCATTTTTAGAGTTTAGGCATTTTAAAGTGTGAAACATGGCCTAATTCAAACCAAAGTATTCTGAATATGACTGGGGTAAAAGGTCAACAAATGTTTAGGACACCTTAAAATACATCATTCCTATATCTGAAGTAAATCTCTATCTTTGATGTAAAACTGAAATGTTCTAGAAGGGTCCAGAGGTCAACTGATTAATTGACATGGCCGCTCAATTAGGGCCGATTTTTCAAGTTTTCATAAGAATCGGTAAGCGGTCTTTTTGGATGCCGAATACATTGTAATCCACAAGGAAACTGCGTGGCAGGCTGACCACCTGTTACGTGAGTGCAGCTCCAAAAGGACCTTGTTGCTGCAAGGAGCCAGGTAAGTTGCTAGCTAGCATTAAACTTAACTTGTAAAAAAAAAAGGAATCTTAACATACTCACTAGTTAACTACACACGGTTGATATTACTATTATACTACTATTACTACTATTAGCTTGTCCTGTGTTGCATGTAATCAATGAGGTGCCTGTTAATTTATCATTGAATCGCAGCCTACTTCAACTTCTCCAAATGTGTGATTTAGCAAAAGCGCATTTGCAAAAAAGCACAATCGTTGCACAAATGTACCTAACATGAGCATCAATGCCTTAAGATCAATACACAAGTGTTTTATTTTTAAACCTGCATATTTAGTTAAAATAAATTAATGTTTGCCGGCAATATTAACTAGGGAAATTATCACATCTCTTGCATATACCCTGACTCTGCTTGCACTGAAAGCAACAGTTTGTGCCGCCAGGCTCGTTGCAAACTGAACTAATTTGCCAGAATTCTACATAATTAAGACATAACATTGAAGGCTGTGCAATGTAATAGCAATATTTAGAGTTGGTTGCCACCTGTTCGATAAAATACGGAGCGGTTCCGAGAGAATAGACGTTTTGTTTTCTAAATTATAGTTTCTGGATTTTACCATATTAATGTCCAAAGGCTTTTATTTCTGTGTTGTATTATAACTAAGTCTATAATTTGATAGAGCAGTCTGACTGAGCAGTGGTAGGCAGCAGCAGGCTTGTAAGCATCCATTTAAACAGCACACTACTGCGTTTGCCAGCAGTTCTTAGCCATGCTTGAAGCACAGCGCTGTTTTTATGACTTCAAGCCTATCAACTCCCGAGATTAGGCTGGCAGTACTAAAGTGCCTATAAGAACATCCAATAGTCAAAAATATATTAAATTCAAATGGTATAGAGAAATGGTCGACGAGTCATAACTTAACCGGGAATATTGAACCACCAGCTTTCCTATGTTCTCATGTTCTGAGCATTGCACGTTTATTTCTCCAACACTGTTTTTGCATTATTTAAACCAAACGGAACATATTTCATTATTTGAGGCTAAATAGATTTTTATTTATATATTAAGTAAAAATACGTTTTCTTTGTTCATTCAGTATTGTTCTTGTCATGATTAAAAAAAAATGTTTAAAAATGTAGTCGGCCGATTTTAATCGGTAACGTTTTTGGTCCTTCAATCGGTGTCGGCGTTGAACAATCAGAATCGGTTGACCTCTAGTCCAGACACCCAATGTGATGTGGCTTATTTTGAGAAATTTACCCCAGCCGCGATACGACACAAGGAGCGCTGAGGAATTGTATCAGGGCACGCCAAAGACATGAACAAAAGCACCCAAACACATCCATTTAGTGTAGTTACGTAGGTCTTTAATGTTGTACACAATTTGTTTCCCCTAACTTTCTTCGCAACGTTGTGATCCATTTTGTTTGAGTCGTGCTGTTTACCTCACACAGCTTTGCAGGCTGAGCCTGTCCCTATAGTACATGGACACAGACTGCGCAACACAGCTGGTAGAAGAAATGGCTTGTCAAATAAATGGAACATAACGTTGTGAATAAAGTTCGGAATGTCATGTGTACAACATCTAAAGACCTACGTTACTATACTGACAGTGTGTCTGTTTCTAAAAGGACATGTTTTTTGGTATGCTCTGATGCTGCACAACGAACAATGAGGAAGTGAATCGTGGCTGGGGCGAGTTTCTCAATCAAGCCAAATCACTAAAATGGTTTAAGGACCCTAAAACATTCCATTTGCATAACATTGAGATTTACTTCAAATGGGAAATTTCACCTTTGGAAAAAAATGTTTTATTTTGCCACCGGAATTGTACAGCAGCAGGGTGGCAATTTGTGTGTATGCAAAATGGAACATGGTCTTTTCGTCCAGGAACTTCAGTAGATAATCTGGATTTGCCACAACTGCTGTGAAACTTCAGTTTTGAGTCTTAACCAATATGGACCTATTTTGCGTCAACTACTGGCATATTTCCAAATATGTGATGCTTATTAAATTGTAGAAGGTTTGGTTGGTGAAATGGCACTCTATAAAGCGTAGACCCTGCAAGTAACATGTCAGGATTAGGCTAATGAACATCTACTTTAATTAGTTCTAGCCTATTGGCAATCCTGTAGACTCGCTTAAACTTGTAGTTTGTAATGTGAAATTTACCCCCCCTCGGTCCAGTGTTTTACTAAAGCCATGAAAGCTTCAAGTTTAACAAATGAGTAGGACTTTGTGGGCTCATTGATTAAAATCATATTTTTCCCATTTTTATTTTATTGCCATTTGAAAGGTCAGCAATACTGTAGTCGTGCAGTGATATCCTACTAGTGTGTTTTAAGCAATAGAGGCAGCGCGAGCAACAGATTTACAGCTATATTGTTAAATAGGCCTGATATAGTTCTACACAAAGAATTTGTGGTGGAATTGTAGCGCTGAAGTGCATTTATTGTCTGGCCTACCTGTAGGTTTTTGGCATTAAATATAACCGTTGGGCCATAGCAAACCGGCTGTCTTCCCCAAAATGCTCCACTTGATGCCAGTAGTGAATGATGTAGCCCAGCCTTTGGCATGCACAGCAGACTATGGTAGGACCTAACTAACGAAAACATTACCCTTTCTTCCTTCTCTGTATGTTACCTGTGGCACCTGTGGATCTGCGTATTGGAACTATTTCAACGAACGTTTCCCTTGGACATGTCTCCTGCTGTTTATTTTGTCATGGCTCTCAAACAAAACCAACTCTCTCTACCCCCTCCCCTCAATATGGACTTGAACTGTGTGCACCGCACTGCCCTCCCCACCCCTCCAATCTGGCTCCTTGGTATGGTTGTTAATCCCAATAGCGAAATGAGCGAAACTTCCCTCAGGGAGGCCGGGGGGGACTGGGTCCTAACAACCAAGGGTTTGGCAGGGTCCGTGAGGAGTTTGATGGGCCTGCCAAGAAGCCCCGCTTTTAAATCTGTTCAGTGTCATTCATAGCAGCGTTTTTGTGTAGATTCTCTGAACATCTTCACATTGAGTCATAATTGTTGTATTTAAGTTGAAAGTGTTCTTGCATTTTAGCCTGAAGACTCATTCATTTTTATGGCAAGTTAGGTTTTTTCTTTTTTTGATTTTGTATTTGGAGTAGTGTGAAATTAATACTTTGGTCACCCTCAGTGATCATAGCGCTATCTCACCTATGTATAACTTTCTTTCCAGTTGTATCATGCTCTGTGACTCGTGTCGTAAATGGTGATAAATGTCAACTTTTCTCACCTTTCAATGGCTGTGTTTTGTGCCATTTAAGATTTGAAGTAAAAACATGTAACTTTACAATAAAGACTTCAGTTGGTTCTCTCCAAACCCTCTTAAAGTTTATTTTAGCCCAATTTCGAGTTACCCTAAATAAGCCCAGCAGGAGTTTTCAAGCCTTTTGCTCTAGCCGCCATCTAATAAGTGGGTCAATTATTGACTAATATATTGCCTAGCTTACCCTGGATTTAGTATGTTGGAATGCCTGGGGGTGACTTTTTAATGTTATTAATCACCATGTTCCCATGTGAATGAAATTGAACAAATATGCATACTGAGACAGTATTGCTAAAGCCAAGAAAGTTGACATTTTAGAGCACAGTTGGGCCAAGTAGAAATTGTACTTGTGGGGCCCAATGTTGACAACGGAAATAAGCAGTCCTGGTGTCAAACGTGACTAATGCTTCTAGCAGTATAAAACACTTTCTTTTTTTAATCTGGATTTAGTAATGCCCTTGGAAAGTCTGCTAAAATGACAGTTTCGGTTCAGTTTTTCAACTTTCATTAACAATGTTTTAAACGTATGACTTTGTCTAGCCCTAATTGAAGTGATATGGTCTTTGACAACTGCTGTTTCTTTGGCGTTGATAACAGAGTTATGTTGGACTGTTCCGAAGTTGGCTACATATTGAACCAAGGTCCACCTTGACCATCTCTAATGTTTTTAAAAGCAGCACTTCATTCATAAGTCTCTTGGCATTGCATTATGTAATCTGTTACATTCCAATGAATGTATCATACAACAGAATGTATGAAAAGGATCTACAAATCTTAACCTAAATTCTAGTTCCAGCCACTGTCTAACGTGTGCAAGTCATTAGTCAAATGGTCATGTTATTACGAGAAACTGTGAGGGGGACCGGTAGCGTGTGGTTTTGCCCTCAATGCTAACCTAGAACTTTTCAGCCTCCTTTTTATTTATGGCTCTTTCCCTGGATTTCTTTAGTAGCTCTCCTAGCCTAAGCGCTGTTGATAAACCAAGAGTGGTGTGAACTGATTCATTCCAGCGAGTACCACTGTCACTGAATTTTCACATGCAGATTAGACAAGTCTGAAACCATCATGGAAGCGGTAAAGGGGTAGTTTCGCGATCCAATGCTAGCGTTTGTGCTAGCTTAGCGCAAAGACCAGAAGTCTTGAGGGTGTTGCCTGAACGTCCCATCTTTGTGCTAAGCTATTTAGCATTGTCTTGCTAAACTACCTTTCTTCAATCTGGATGCATAGACCAATGGTAGCCAGAAGTTCACCTGACTCTGGGGAATTAAATAATGGGCTCAAACTTCCCCTAGTATTAGGGCAGATATCTTTCACGCATTTATGAAGATGTGTTATGAAAGTGCCAGCACTTTGCAACTTTTTTTTTTTTAAGTCTTTGATTACACCTCTAAATCTATTTTCCAACTGAGACTTAAGGTGACACACACCAAAGGGTAGATATCTCAGCAATTAAAATAGATTTCTTTTTGGTAAAAAAAATATTTTAACATTTTCTGTGTAGGAACATTTCTTTACTGAAGATAGGAAATTCTCACCCTTTTTAAATATATATATTTTTTTTTACATCGGTATGGAAATAGCACCAGTCACTATGTAGTTGAACTCAATAGGCTCTTACAATTTCGGCAAAATTGAGCTCAAGAATTACAGCAAAAAGATCGATCATGGTTGTGGAGCATGTTAATCAAATGACTAAACATTCAGTTTATCTAACCCGTTGTCTACTCAAATATCTGAGTACCTTGACAAAAGTAATGTAAACCATTAAATGTTTGTTTTCTGTACATTTCTTCTTTGACAGGTTTGGCCACCTTATTAAAGGTTGCCGTGTGTAAGGAGACCTTTCTAAACCAAGAAATCATAGGCCTAACTGAGTAGCACTTAATACAGTTTACTCCTATGACTTGTCTTAAACAGACCAACCAACCTGATGAAGACAGTCTTGCCTTAGTGAAGAGTTGGCAGTTAAGGTTCAAGTCGGTGTTCAGTATTGTAACAGGGTACCAGTTGGTGAAATAGTTTTGATTTTAACGACTGATTGGAACAGACACCCCATCTAATATTCTTACTGGGTGTTATTGCCAATGGATCTAGATGATTTGGGAGACTATGGGATCCAGTTTGCCTGAATGGCTGAATAACAAGACCAATGATTGGATCTGGCACTGCTTGTTAGGGTGTATGTTTCTAGGTGTACTCGGTCAGCTCTTGCTGGACTACTCACCAAGTTGGTCAACTGGCATACTAATGTAGGCCTACAGGCAACTCAGTTGGATATAGGCCCAGTAGTAGCAATATACTGAGAATGATCTGACTTCATTTTAAATGGAATTTAGACTTGATCTGTGGAGATCTGATGTTAACAAAGAATTACCATGGGTTGCTTTATTTTAGCTTCTTGGGCTGTGTTTACAGACAGGCCGATTCTGTTATTTGTCCCACTAATTGTTATTTTGACATCAGATCTTTTCAGAGCTGGTCTGATTCGTCAAAAGAATAATTAGTGAGAAAATAATCAGAATTGGGTTGCCTGCCTAAACACAGCCATAGTATCATACTCTTACATTTGCAGATGGAATCACAGATCAGGGGACAAACTAATGATTAAAATGTTGCTAGCTTTGTTTATATGCACCTGTAGTGGGGATGTAGACCACCCCTTAGTTTTTTATATATATGCTGAACAAAAATATTAACTCAACATGCAACAATTTCAAAGATTTTACAGAATTAGTTCGCATAAGAAAATTGGACAACAGAAATAAATCCATTAGGCCCTAATCTATGGATTTCACATGATTGGGCAGGGGCAAAGCCATGGGAGGGCATAGGCCAACCCATTTGGGAGCCAGGCCAAGCATAGTTAGTTTTTCCCTGCAAAGGGGCTTTATTACAGACATACCCGTCAGTTTCATTAGCTGTCCGGGTGGCTGGTCTCTGATCCCGCGGGTGAAGAAGCCGGATGTGAAGGTCCTGGGCTGGCGTGGTTACACGTGGTTGTGAGGCCGGTGTGACAACCGCATATTTTATTTGCCCTTTATCGTCCCCAGTACAAGGTGCACCTGTGTAATGATCATGCTGTTTAATCAGCTACTTGATATGGTATACCTGGTGGATGGATTGTTTTGGCAATGGAGGAATGCTCATTAACAGGGATGTAACCAAATTGGTGCACAAAATTTGATGTGCCTTTTGTGCGTGTGGATTTTTTATTTTAGCTCATGGGACCAACACTTTACATGTTGCGTTTTTATATTTTTGTTCAGTGTATATATATTTTTAGAATAGTGTTGTCCTGGCTTTGTATGGATTATAGAAGGACTCCACTCTGATAGTTTTGTATCAAAGACCTTGTATAACCAATGGAAGTCTTTGGTAGAACTTCCCCTTATTCCCCGTCACCCTTCAGCAGACTCAGGAGACCTGCGTACCTATAAGGAGCGAGAGGCTTGTCTTATTCAAGTGTCGTGAGTGCATGGGGGTGCAGTAGCTGTGCAATAAAGTCCAACAGCCAGCCTGCCCCATTCCACAGTAGAGGCTCCGGCAGTTGATTACGTTGCGGATCAGTAGTTCTGCAGAAGTCAGTGGACAGTAGAGCCTGGACTTGTGTGCAGCGAGAGGTATGCTTACAGAGCCACTGAAGGTAAGTGTTCCTGTTTTATGATTTGTTTATATGCCAAACTTAACTGCTCTACCTTCCTCTCACGTAATGTGACGATACAGGGGTTCTGGCATCACACTTCTGAAAAATGGAATCACAGTGCAGTACTTGTTCCTCCCTCCTGTATGTGAACTTGTGGCAATGTTTGTTTTTTTAGCCTGTGCAGTATCTGATATTTTCCCTTTCATTTTTTGACCAAAGCTGGTCTCTATGAAACGAGCTGTATATGGATGGCTGTGTCACTGGCTCAACAATGAATAGTGTATGATGGTGAATACCCTCAACTCTACTTTAGGCCAGTGTAGTCAACACAACTCCTTTTGCAGATCCTTCTCTTTCAAGCTGTAATGACCTTTTGAAACCAAGTGCAAAGTTCTCACAAACGTGTGGGGGGGTGGTGTTGGATTTAGCTGGCATTAGGATTTTGACATTGAATTCATGGCTTCCTTGGCACTGTAGAAGGGACTTGTAACCGATTGGTAGTCACAATAAATCGTTGGTGGGCGGCGCTTTGTTGATATCCTATTTATGACATCCTATTTATGACATCCTATTTCATCAAGTAATAGAAGTGATTTGTGAAGCTTGTCTTTTGTCCAGTGTTTCCCTAGTATTACAACAGCATTTACTTTGCCTATATTGCAAACCTTGATACAGTAGCCTACATTTTAGACCTAGGCCAAAATGTTGCAAGTAAGGTGTATCGTAGTACTTGAGCACAGGACTCTGACTCAAGTCGAACTAGTTATTTGCAATAGAGATAGTGTTGTGTAAACAAACAATATTCAGGGCTTGACATTTGTTCTGGGGGGAATGGGGTTTGTCTGGGGAAATGAGACTCATCCTGTTGACCTTTTCTTTTTTACTTGACGTGTGCGCTACATGGACTGGCTTGTTTTGGGAGTCTGCAATGAAACACTGGCTGGCGATATTTTCCCTGTCCATTTCAATATTAAGGCAAAACTCAGAAGAACCTCTAACGAGTCAGTATTATCAGATTTCAGACTGTCTGAATACCCATATTAGCGTACTACATACTTTACTCATAGTCACATACCGTGATGCATGCGGCTCCTGAGTAGGCGGGGCGGGGCCAAGTGTGGGTGATTGTTTTTCCTAATTCAACAGACAGGCATTGAATTAACCAGCCTGATAATGGATAATTTCCAATTCAATATAGTTATCTTAATTGGGGCTGTCCCCGACTTTAAAAAAAATCTTGGTTGACTGAGTCGTCTATTCTTTTGACCTTTAAAAAAATCAATGTTTTTACGTTCTTCCGTATGTAGACAACCAGAAGAAAAAGACCTTAACAATTCTCCTGCTGGCTTTTGCAGATTCTGCCCTTACTCTCCTGAAGTTGCCAGTGATGGGCTACACGGAGTTAGCCACCTTTTTTTTTTTCCTTATGTGGAATGCCTATATATTTCTACCGATCTGTGTGCCAGTTATGGTTTTCATGTGCATATTTTCCTGTAACAGTTTCATTAATAATAATCTCTTCATATTTCCAAATCATTGTCATGGTCTACTCAACATTCTATGTAAATGACACAAACTGAAAGGGAACTTCCATTGCCAACTGTGAAATTAGTCTACGTAAAGCCAACAAAAACATTGCAACTTGCAGGTAGTATATATTTTAAATCATATAAAGCACATTGGCTATGCATGGGCCTGTCTGCAATGAACTTGAAACATTGTATCAACTTAACTTGGGTCAGGCCCAGAGACTTGCACTAGCGAATGTTGCAATATTGTGCAAAATATTCTGGGCCCTCAGTTTCCTGTGCCAGTGAGCTCGGGACAGACACGGCTGAAGGCTATTTGCGCAAGAGATAAGAAGCAGTGCTTCTTTTTGAGTTGAAGGAATTGGTTACTTTGAGTAGCTCCACAGCTCATTGGTGGTGCGTTAAGCCAATTATAAATACTATCAGATCTCCAAATGGACACTTCATATGGGCTGCATTTTGAGAGGCTGGTAACTCTAATGAACTTATCCTCTGCAGCAGAGGTAACTCTGGGTCTTTCCTGTGGCTGTCCTCATGAGAGCCAGTTTTATTATAGAGCTTGATGGTTTTTGCAACTGCACTTAAACTTTCAAAGTTTTTTAAATTTTTCCGTAATGACTGACCTTCATGTCTTAATCTTGGAACTACCCATCCTGGATCTGGGAGAATTGTCATCAACTACACTAATTAGCATAGCGGTCCAAAAATATTACTAGAAAATATTCATGACATCACAAGTGAAATATAGTGAAACACAGTTTAGCCTTTTGTTAATCACCCTGTCATCTCAGATTTTGAAATTATGCTTTACAGCCAAAGCAAGACGAGCATTTGTCAGTTTATCGATAGCATAGCATTATGTCCAGCTAGCAGCAGGAAGCTTGGTCACAAATCAGAAAAGCAATCAAATGAACCGTTTACCTTTGATCTTCGGATGTCTTCACTGACGAGACTCCCAGTTAGACAGCAAATGTTCCTTTTGTTCCATAAAGATTATTTTTACACCCAAAATACCTCCGTTTGTTGGTTGTTGAGAAATCCACCGGAAATAGCGGTCATGACAACGCTGAAAAAAAATGCAATTATATCCATAATATCGACAAACATGGCAAACTTTTTTTAATAATCAATCCTCAAGGTGTTTTTCAACAATCTATTCGATAATATATCAACCGGGACAATTGGCTTTTCAGTAGGAGCGAGAGGAAAAATCACTACCTCTGTCTTTTACGCAAGAATCGCTCAGAGCCCTCAGCTGGCCGTTTACGCTCATTCTTCACCATAAAGGCTTGAAACTACGTCTAAAGGCTCTAGACACCTTAGGGAATACTTAGAAAAAAGGAATCTGGTTGATATCCCTTTCAATGGCCAAAAGGGATGCATAGGAAATCAACCGTTTCAAAATAAGAGGCACTTCCTGATTTGGATTTTCCTCAGGGTTTCGCCTGCAATATCAGTTCTGTTATACTCAGACAATATTTTGACCGTTTTGGAAACTTTAGAGGGTTTTCTATCCCAATCTGACAATTATGTGCATATTCTAGCATCTGGTCCTGAGAAATAGGCTGTTTACTTTGGGAACGTTATTTTTCCAAAAATAAAAATAGTGCCCCCTAGTTTCAAGAGGTTATGGTAATGATGGACTGTCGTTTCTCTTTGCTTATTTGAGCTGTTCTTGCCAAAATATGGATTTGGTCATTTACCAAATAAGGATTTGGTCATTTACCAAATAGGGATATCTTCTGTAGACCACCCCTGCCTTGTCACAACACATGATTTGCTCAAACACATTAAGAATTTAAAGAAATTCAATGCACACCTGTGAATTGAAATGCATTCCAGGTGACTACCTCATGAAACTGGTTGAGAGAATGCCAAATGTGCAAATCTGTCATCAAGGCAAAGGGTGGATACTTTGAACAATCTTATTTTGATTTAACACTTTGGTTACTAAACAATTCCATATGTTTAATAGTTTTGAGGTCTTCACTATTCTACAATGTAGACAATAGTCAAAGGAAACCCCCTGGAATGAGTAGGCGTTAACTTTTTGCTACTGAGCGACTAAATAAAAAAATCTTGGCGTTTCCACAACTCTGTCCTTGGGACCCCAAAGAGGGAGAAAAACAAACGTGCCCCAACACTACACAGCTGAATTAAATTTTTATTTTATTTATTAAATTATCAAAGCTTGATTAGTTGACTATTTCAATCAGCTGTGTAATGCTGGGGCAAAAACCAGACCGTGCACACCTTGGTGTTTGGGAAACTCTGGTGTATGTGTCTAGTGACTGTAGGGTCAGTGCAGATAGTTTGGGTACCATTTGACTATTTAGTGGTCTTATGAAGCTGTCTGAGCCTGTTGGTCCGAGAGCCGATGCTTTGGTACCGTTTGCCGGACAGTAGCAGAGTGAAGTCGGTCTTGGGTGGCAGCAGTCTTTGGCAATTTTTGGGCCACCTTCTGACACCGCTGGTCAGCAACATAATACACTAAAGCACTTCATTGGGAGCGAGATGATGACTGCAACAGCTTGATCATAAATGTTTAAATAATGTTAAACAGGAGGACTGAATTAAAAAATATATATAAATCTACATGACATCAACCCAGACACATCCAGAGTCCCCGGTGCCGACACATTCAGTAATCAAAAGATGGTTTAGTATTTAGTAAGAACAAAACACACTTCCATGAGAACAGATCACCTTTAGGTTTCAAAGATTTAGCCTACGGTGCAACACTATCATTTTAAGTTGAACTTAGCCTACATTTGAACACCGCCGCAGAAGCTTTGCTATTCGACGTCGTCCGAATGAAGGGGGTTAGTTTTGTTTGACTACTTGAAGAGAGCCTATATCTTTCGCAGTCCACCTGTTCCATTGAAGTATGGGAAAGTGCATTGAATTCTACTAAATGAAGAGCCAAAATTAGTCTAACATTCTGGCATATAAACCATACTATTTACAAAAAATTAACATTTTATGACGTTCTATTTTCTCACACTGAGAATGAGTCATGCGAGATTGTATTCTTTCCCACTATTTGATTTTGGTAGCGCATCCCCATATCTAATTGGTCAGCTGAAATGAGTGCCATCAGGGCATTTTAAAGTATACTCTATCAGTATGTTGCATATTATTGATTTTTTTTTTTTGTTGCATACTCAGCCTATTTAGAACGCAAGTATGGGTATTCGGGCATGTCCACAGCATTCTCAATGTAGAAATACTAGAGCAGTGAATTGTACTAATATTTGAGGTCTTTGTCATAGGCAGAAATGCTGTCTTGTCACATACCAGTAGCCCGTTTTTGTTTTGGACATGCATTATCGGCAACCTTCAATTTTCATGGTTTACGGCTCATTACTCATTACTTTCATTTGTTCCCCTAGGTAAATTAGGAAGGTTTTAGTTTAATGTGACTTTTGTTAGACCCAGCTTTAATTTATTTACTGTGAGGTAATAATAATCACCTTGCTGATTTAGGGAACAGCCTAACTTATGTAGAATGTAACTTTGGAGTATTGCTAAGCTCAACTAGAATGTGTTGATCCACTGGGCTGTTCTTGGGCGGGGTGGACAGTCAAGATACTGGGTTTGGGTCTATCTGTGTCATTCACAACCTAGATATGCATAAAGAGCACTTCACTTTAGTGTGGCAGCTGCCATAAAGGCACTTTCTCTTTCTCTCTCCTGTGTTTTGAAATGATCTGTGGCACTGTCAAAAAATGGCAGCCTGTTTCCCCCCTTGTGCATTTCATGCGTCAAAGTATTGTCAATTGTCCTTATTATAGTGACATTCTCAAGCCAGTGGCCAGCCAGCCAATCAATTGTAAAGGGTTTTTCTGTACAGTTCACAAGGACTGTGCCAACCTTGATGTAGCAGCTTGTATGTAAACGGTGTCTCATGCAGCAAACTTAGTGTTGGTAATCTTGGACTAAGCGTCTTGTGTAGAGAACTACCATGAGCAGTGAAATCAGCCCCAGGGCTGTCGTGTGTCTGTCTGCACTGTGATCCATTTACCCTCGGAGGTCTCCTCTTTGAGTGGTCAGTCTGCTTCTCCGTATCCCCTTCAGAGTGTGATGCCAGAACTACCCTCCAGGGCCTTAGGGCTGCTACTGGAAGGGCTATGCCCTTTCCAAACTCGCTCTGCAAGACCGACGTCGCAAATACCCATCATGAGGTATAAGGTGAAAGCGTCTTCATAGGTCCTGACGTTTTGGGGATTTGCTATAACAATACTTTTCCAGTGTCAACCAAGTCAAGCTTACCTTGCTTTGTAACCGTTTCCAGTTCTCACGTATTTGCATGATTGGTGTTATGGCTCTTACGCATTTGCCTGTTACCACAGAAGTTACAAAAAACATTAGCTATAAAGTGACCTAGGATATATATACTTACTACTTGTCAAAATGCACCCGTATTATTGGGTTTGCTCTATTTTTTTATGTATGTCTTTTTGGCACAAGTTCTTTACTTTCACATTTTACAGTATGTCAGTCAATTAAATCTAGTGCATGCCTGTACTATAGTTTTTGTAATTTAAAATTCCCATAAACATCCTCTACATCCATGTAGTTTAGCACTCAATTCCACAGCTATTTGTATAGGAATGTCTTTCCCAAGTTCCTAGCTTCGAACTCATTGTTTCTCTCTCACTGCAGGGGCCTCGGGTGATTGTAGGAGGCTGATGAGCTGCTCCTGGTCTAACATATGGTAAGCTACCTCCCCGAGTGGCTAGGTGGAAGACTGTCATTGCACCAAAGGGCAAATACTAGTCTGAATTGATGTAGTGTTGCAGAGGCATTGTCTACCTTTTTGAAGCATTTGTCTCTTAACCCATAAATCTAAGCCCTTGCTATGCTGGGTAGGGGTGTCTACTAAGTTATATGGAATTTAAGGTCTTAAGGATCATTCAGCTATTTTTAAGACTTGAAGTATGAAGTTATTAGAAAGTATTTTTAGCCATACTGCTATTAGCCCATACACATCTAAGAGATGTTTGTTCTGAAGTCTGTTCTATATCTGAGATATTAAAGTCTCCATATGTACTTTGTTCAACTGGTACCGGGGGAACCAGTTGAGGCCTGTGGGCGTCCTAGGGCAAAAACAAACATGTTCTTGAGTCTCACCTTTTCCACAGCAGTGTCAAATTAGTGTATAGCCCAAACTATTTGCACGCTACAGACAGAAGTTGGTAGATCAGCTGTACCAACTTTACACAAGTCCCAAGACTCTTGTGGGGGTCGTAGAGAAAAACGTAGAACACCATTGTGTTTGTGAGTCATCTTTCCATAGAGGGGTCATAATAGTTTATAGGGTCAAACCGTTTGGACGCGACAGATTTTGTGAATACAGATTTTCAGGATGTCTGTCTGACAAACACCGCTCTAGCTCTCTCAACTTCCACTGCAGATGCGCAAGTGTGACATAAGTGGATGCGGTAGATTGAGACCCAACCAATCTCTAGCTTAAACTGACACATTTTGATTATGATTTTTGTATCATGTTAATTAGATTTCCGAGAGGCATGGACATCAACCTTACGGGGTTACGTGCTTTATACTAAACGAATGGAAATCCTTGTTTTTGGCAATGTTGCTTTGTTATTAGTGGAAGTTGACTTATGTACCTTTTTTTTTGCAGGTTAACTGAAGAGACTGTCTGTACAAACCGGAGCAGGGGCCTTTCTGGTCTCTCCTAAAGCACGGAAATGGTTCTGCGGGTTGGTTGAACTGTTCTTCAACATGTTAGTCTAAATGGTGTGGTTGCGTTGTTATTCCTTGATTCACATTTCCAATGGATGACAGTTTGTAGCGACTGATTCCATTTTTCTTTTCTCACTCCCTTAAGGGAAGAGTTCTGATGCCGCACCAGGCTCCAACCAGCAGAGAAGCTAGAAGTTCAACGGGAGATTATTTAATTTTTTCTACAAGCTATTGTAATAAAAGGTTCAACTTTGAGACTTGTGTTTTTGTTTTTTTAATACATCTGTAATTGTTATAGTGCATCTCTAGAGACGACTACTATCCACAGGGATGTTTTGGCCATTTTAATAGAACTGGTAGCACTTTACACTACTGTTTCCACTGGAATTTACCAGGCAAAATAGTAAGTTAACACAATTGGTACTAAATTGTGCCTAGTGAAGCTTGTCAAATGACCATAATTACAATGCCATTTAAAGTGTAAAATAAAGTACTGCCTCTTTACTTATTCAACAATTGAATAGAACTGATTGAACTTATGTGCATGTTTACATGCGTCACCAAGTATGTTTATAGATCTGCCATGAGTAGATTTTGGTTGACCTATTTATCTTGTTCTGACTGAGGCCTTGTGACTTCCATTCTACCAGTATATCAAAGCGTTTAAACTCGCAACCACACAAAATGCTTATTCTCACCTGTCTGGGAAGCCTCTGATTGTCCAGTTACAATTAAGGGGAAGGTGCTGTGTTTCCCTGTGCTGGATCACTCTTGTATCCTGTGGGTTGGCTGTCAATGCTGGAGATGGTTCAGCTGAAGGTACACCAGGCTGGAACAAGGAATGGAGAATGTGTTTTTTTTTTTTTTTTGACTTGGATCCTGGCACTAGTCTAAGGCAATAGTTATTTGGGCAGAAACACTGCCCCCAATGCCCTTGCTTTAGTCACTTAGAGTAGACATTTCATGACTTTTTTAAAAATCCATATATTTTATTGTATTACTGTTCTGATGTAATCATTGGGTTCACACAGGGCAGCCGAAGACTAAGCTGGAAATACTAATGGTAACTTGGTGTATATATGACCATTTTAAAGAACCTGAAAGCAGTGGTTTTGACTTGTTCATATTCAACATGAAGCAGACTTAAGTAGTCCATGCTCTGACTTGAATGCTTCCAAATGTCTCAACTCCAAACATCTGCCCTGCAATATTTGATTACTTCTGAAGTTTGTAAAATAAATAGGTGAATCATGGCCCACAATAGCCACTTGCACCTACCTGTGTAAGTTGACCCCTGGAAGAAGGGTAGAGGGAATAAAGTAGTTGGCATCCACCTGGCCTGCCTCGTCGATGCATCTTTAATGGGCATGAATCATTGATCAGCCTCACCTGGCTGCATGCACCCCCAGGGGTGCCAGTGCACACACCGAGACGGGCCTGTGCAGTCCGCTGGAGACATGAGCACCACCGGAGCCCGTCCTGGCCTTAGCCTGGATGCCGGTGGGCTATGGAACCAGAGAGCCATGCAGAGGAGCAGAGCTCTAGTTCGAACCTACCTCCAGTCCAACTCTGTGCCCCCTCTGCCTCGGCCCAATGGGACCCGGCAAAGTGACACTGTCCGACTGCCTTCCCTAGCTGCCGTTAAAGCCCCGCAAAGGCAGCCCACCATGACTCCGCTCAGGTAAGCTGATACCCGTACTTCTAGGTACCAGACTGGGGCCCATGCAACCACTATAGCCTTGGATGCTGAATGCATTGTTCTTATTGGAGGACTTAATTGCGGACCAGATATAATGGAGGAACTTTTTATACGTGGGTTTTGTGCTGTATTTTCATTGGTGCAACGTTCAAAAGATACATTGTGTAAGAATCCTTCGCAATTGCCTATCCAAACTGTTCTCTTTGTATCTGAAAAATATTGTGATATTGATTCATAATACGTTATCATACATTGAATTGAGTGGATAATGAGGAGAGGAAGGATGGGGATTATTTCCTAATTTGTCTGGAAATTGCGTTTAATTGCCCCAACTTCTGTTGGAAAGAAGCAAAGCAAGTTGTGCAGTTCCCAGCAATTAAGAATCAAATTAGGTACTTTACACACTTCGCTTTGCTTTGACAACAGACGCCTTCCTCCATAAATCTCAGGTGTAAGAGGATATGTCTCTCTTTGGGACACATTGCTGTGTTTGTGTGTCTTGGGGGATAGGAGGTGAAACCTGAGTGAGGCACTTAAATACCTCACGAATGGAAACACTCCCCAGCAGGACACATCCCCTGACACCACATGTTCTGCTGCAGTCAGTTAATGTCCTCATCTCAGGTTTTGAATAACTAATTAACTTAATTCACACAGTCTATCTCAACAAGACTCAATACTGTATTTCCTCAATGAAGACAAATGTACAATATGAATGTTTCACTGGTCAACCGGTTCCTTTGGCAGAGTAGGACTTAAATGCTTGTTTGAATGTAATTGGTTTGTTTCTGTTCAGGCTCCTGAAACACAAATGATTAAAGGATGTTTAAAGTGTGTCAACATTTCACCTTTTATGGCGTCATGTCTAGTTTTACAGTATGTTTTATGTTATTTTCCCGTAGTTGCTGATCAGTGTTTCTCTTTGCCTCTGTCCCATCTTTATCTGTCTGACTTGCTCTTCTCACAGCATCAGCAAGCCCTCCCTCTTCACCCCGGGAGAACGAGCCTTGTTCGAGGGGTTTTCCCGCAACCGCCGTCACCCTCTGCGAAAACGACCTCTGCCTCTCTGCATGTCCTGTGACACAGTAGTAGGAAATAACCTAAGCCAGAGCAGCAGACCAGTGTACACCCACTTCTCCTACCCCATCAGACCCAACCCAAAGCTGGTGAAGCCCAGATCACAAAGCCTGACCCTGGCCACGGAGCAAGGCGAGCTCCGTCCTCTGGTGATACAGTACCGCCAGTCGTCACAAGGGGAGGGTCTAACAGTGAGAGGAACGCCCTGCCTGAGCCTCCCCAGCCAACCGTGGCCTCCCGCCGCTCCTATGCCAGCACGCACACAGCTTCACATATTCTTGCCCACGGAAGGATTTGGAAAGGGGGAGGAGGGGGACAGTGAATCTGTGGATGAAGGGTTTATGGACGAGCTGGATAGTAAGATCACTTCCCTAAAACTCCAGTAGGGGAAGGCCAAGATTCACAAACACCCTGATTAGGCCCCTGGAAAAATAAAGTGACTTCCCACGACCCACTAAGGAAGGGTTCTGGGTTTCATGTTTCGGAACAACAGGTCTTAATTGAGGACTGCTCAGTTATGCAAGCCACTTTGTATGCTGGTCTTTCAGTTGATCCCAGGCATTTAGCCTGAAAAGAGCCTTGGATGGTACTACATTTTCAAAGTGTGTTACAAATCTTCTTACCCGGAAAATACTGTAAGTTGGAAAGGCTCGAAATTAGATCACTAGTTATTTTTTTGGCAAGGTGTATGTGTAGGCTCAGAATAGAGTATGGACTGGCAATTTGTCACAGAATAATAAATAAATCCAACCACTGATGAGCTTTTTAATGTGCAGTACCTGTAAATACAAGTTCCTTCAATTAAACAACTTTATAAGAACGTTAAAGGTTCTAATTTTTTTTTAGAAAAGAAAAAAAAAGTGCATTCGTGAGGTTGGGCACTGATGTTGGGTGACTAGGCCTGGCTCGCAGTCAGGGTTCCAATTCTTCCCAAAGGTGTTCGATGGGGTTGAGGTCAGGGCTTTGTGCAGGCCAGTCAAGTTCTTCCACACCGATCTCAACAAACCATTTATGTATGGACCTCGCTTTGTGCACGGGAGCATTGTCATGCTGAAACAGGAAAGGGCCTTCCCCAGACTGTTGCCACAAAGTTGGAAGCACAGAATCATCTAGAATGTCATTGTATGCTGTAGCATTAGGATTTCCCTTTACTGGAACAAAGGGGCTTATCCTAAACCATGAAAAACAGCCCCAGATCATTATTCCTCCTACACCAAACTTGGCACTATGCAGAGTTGCTCCTAAACATTTCCACTTCACAATAACAGCACTTACAGTTGACTGATCTAGCAGGGCAGGAATTTCACTAACTGACTTGTTGGAAAGGTGGCATCCTATGACGGTGTCACCTTGAAAGTCACAGAGCTCTTCCGTAAGGCCATTCTACAGCCAATGTTTGTCTATGGAGATTGCATGGTGGTGTGCTCGATTTTATACACCCGTCAGCAAAGGGTGTGGCTGAAATAGCTAAATCTACTAACTTGAGGGGGTGTCCAAATACACAAGTTGTAGAACCAGGAGAAATCTAAAAAAAAACTAGATAAAGGTTAAGGTAACCTGTTGGGGAAGTATCAGGCCACTAGGGCTGTCATGAATACAGGACATCCTTCTGTTCTATCTAGAATTTGTATTTCTATCTAATATTATGACATCTAGTGGCCCTTATGGGTACTTTGCTTGAAAATCAGAGACACAGTTTGAATATTGCTATCCACCAATGATTCTCAGCCAAATCAGACCTTCATGGTTGAATTGCTGTGAAGAAACCACTACTAAAGGACACAAATAAGAAGAAGAGACTTGGTTGGGCCAAGAAACACGAGCAATGGACATTAGACCGATGGAAATCTGTCCTTAAGTTTAATGAGTCCAAATTTTAGATTTTTGGTTCCAAACTCTGTCTTTGTGAGACACAGAGTAGGTGAATGGATTATCTCCGCATGTTGTGGTTCCCATGGAGGAGGAGGTGTGATAGTGTGGGGGTGCTTTGCTGGTGACACCGTCTGTGATTTATTTAGAATTCAAGGCACACTTAACCAGCATGGCTACCACAGCATTCTGCAGCGATACACCATCCCATCTGGTTTGCGCTTAGTGGGACTATCATTTATTTTTCAACAGGACAATGACCCAACACACCTCTGGGCTGTGTAAGGGCTATTTGACAAAGAAGGAGAGTGATGGAGTGCTGCATCAGATGACCTGGCTTGCACAATCACCTGACCTCAACCCAATTGAGATGGTTTGGGATGAGTTGGACCGCAGAGTGAAGGAAAAGCAGCCAACAAGGGCTCAGCATATGTGGGAACTCCTTTAAGACTGTTGGAAAAGCATTCCAGGTGAAGCTGGTTGAGAGAATGCCAAGAGTGTGCAAAGCTGTCATCAATGCAAAGGGTAGCTACTTTGAAGTATCTCAAATATAAAAAATATTTTTTTGGTTACTACATGATTCCATATGTGTTATTTCATAGTTTTGATGTTTTCACTATTATTTTACAATGTAGAAAATAGTACAAATAAAGACAAATCCTTGAATGAGTAGGTGTGTCCAAACTTTTGACTGGTGCTATATATATACAGTGGGGCATTTAGTCAGCCACCAATTGTGCAAGTTCTCCCACTTAAAAAGATGAGAGAGGCCTGTAATTTTCATCATAGGTACACTTCAACTATGACAGACAAAATGAGAAAAAAAATCCTGAAAATCCCATTGTAGGATTTTTTATTTATTTATTTGCAAATTATGGTTGAAAATAAGTATTTGGTCAATAACAAAAGTTTATCTCAATACTTTGTTATATACCCTTTCACACACTGTTGCTGGTATTTTGGCCAATTCCTCCATGCAGATCTCCTCTAGAGCAATGATGTTTTGGGGCTGTTGCTGGGCAACACAGACTTTCAACTCCCTCCAAAGATTTTCTATGGGGTTGAGATCTGGAGACTCCGGGACCTTGAAATGCTTCTTACGAAGCCACTCCTTTGTTGCCCGGGCGGTGTGTTTGGGATCATTGTCATGCTGAAAGACCCAGCCACGTTTCATCTTCAATGCCCTTGCTGATGGAAGGAGGTTTTCACTCAAAATCTCACGATACATGGCCCCATTCAATCTTTCCTTTACACGGATCAGTCATCCTGGTCCCTTTGCAGAAAAACATCCCCAAAGCATGATGTTTCCACCCCCATGCTTCACAGTAGGTATGGTGTTCTTTGGATGCAACTCAGCATTCTTTGTCCTCCAAACATGACAAGTTGCGTTTTTACCAAAAAGTTGTATCTTGGTTTCATCTGACCATATGACATTTTCCCAATCTTCTTCTGGATCATCCAAATGCTCTCTAGCAAACTTCAGACGGGCCTGGACATGTACTGGCTTAAGCAGGGGGACACTTCTGGCACTGCAGGATTTGAGTCCCTGGCGGCATAGTGTGTTACTGATGGTAGGCTTTGGTACTTTGGTCCCAAGCTGCTTACCTATTGCAGATACAGTCTTCCCAGCCTGGTGCAGGTCTACAATTTTGTTTCTGGTGTCCTTTGACAGCTCTTTGGTCTTGGCCATAGTGGAGTTTGGAGTGTGACTGTTTGAGGTTGTGGACAGGTGTCTTTTATACTGATAACAAGTTCAAACAGGTGCCATTAATACAGGTAACAAGTGAGGACAGAGGAGCCTCTTAAAGAAGAAGTTACAGGTCTGTGAGAGCCAGAAATCTTGCTTGTTTGTAGGTGACCAAATACTTATTTTCCACCATAATTTGCAAATAAATTCATAAAAAATCTTACAATGTGATTTTCTGGATTTTTTTTCTTCTCATTTTGTCTGTCAAAGTTGAAGTGTACCTATGATGAAAATTACAGGCCTCTCTCATCTTTTTAAGTGGGAGAACTTGCACAATTGGTGGCTGACTAAATACTTTGTATGTGTATGTGTTTTTATTGTTATTTTTGCAGGATTTGGGAAATTCTCCCTCAACCCCATTTTCATATCAGGTGACTCCACATGGGGTCGCGACCCCTAGTTTGGGAACCGCTGAACTAAACCCATTCAATTAACCACATTCATTCACATGTTGAACAACATTTTCCTCATGCTTCTATTCAAATGGACCAGGTTGGTCCAGCCCAACAATCCAGGTCGCTGAGATTGTAAAATTCAACCCATTCAATGCTGCTACAGAGTTTTGATGCTGCTGCTGAGATTGTAAGATTCAAGCATAGCCGGAAGCTCCGCCGCCTGGTGTGATCTGCCCCTGTTAGGACATGTTTGAATAGGCCTACACTATCTTATTTTGTATTCTGTCACTGTCAGCAGAGAGAATGGGCCGATTTAAGGAGGACAATATATTTTAAACGCTGTAGGATCGTTGGACCAGGGAGAATACGTATTGCGAGATACGACCTTACTCCTCTCATCGTACCCAGTCAATCACCAGCAGAGGTAAGGCCAGTAATATGGGTCCGCTCAGGGCGAGTACACCTAACCACAAGGCACATCAGGGTGGAGAAGAGGGGAATGCATACAGGCGTGGATGGATACCTGGCTGGAACAGCCTTCATCATGTCCCAGGCCAGCTGTGGTGATATCCTTCTGCCCACCACAAGACCCCCACCCAGTGGCGGATATAGGTGTATGGGCACCCGCCCAGGGCAGCATCTTGCCGGGGGTGCCTGCACAAAAATATTTGGAACGTTAGCATTTGTGCGATTTTCTATCGCTCATTTGCACGTCATGTCAATGACATCATGTCACTGTGGGTCAATTAACCTTGTCGGAGTGGGCGCTCTGATTCTAGTTTGTGAGCGAGGCAGGCTACTGCCTGGGAAGGTCTCCCACTCAGAAGTACGAGATGGGAAGGGGGCAGGTTGTCCTCAGGCCTCCCCACTGGAAGCCCGAGGTAGGGAGAGTGGGGGAATCTATAAAATAGCGCACCTCTAACTTTGTACAGTACTAATGCAATTAGCCAAATCAGTCACACTATGAAATGTTACCAAATAAACCACAATTAATTCATAATTCTATGAATATATAGTTTCACATTTTTTTTTCTGGTTTGTGCGAAATCATCAAGAATAATATAAAACCACTCTGTACACCACTGAGGTGAATTGGTTTAGTCTTGACTCTTGGTTGACAGTGTTGGGGGATGGGTAATGTATTGATGCTCGAGTGCCAAATCAACACAAAAGAATAAGAAAAAGGTCTAAGGCATCAGGCGCCCAGTTTAGGACAAAGAGGAAAAAAGAAGAGGAGAAATGTGCAAAATATAAAGATACGCAGCTACGTCATCTCTTTATGAGTATAATATTATGCATGTTATGAAATAGGCTAGCGTAACACTTAATGTTTGTTATCCTATGTTGCTTGCTTATGTTGCTTGCTATGCTATTACACAGGGCGACAATATTCTGTTTTCTGTCCAACTAGCTTGGATATAATTTCACACAATTTCACCATGATAATGTGCAGCAAAACGATTACAACCTAACTAGCACATTATTGATTTGGTTAACTTTCATTGAGGTAACATCGTAAAGGTTTTCTGTGATTGTTTTGACTAGGTCCTAAGCTCAGTAAGGAATTTCCAATGCTGTAGGATAACTTAAAACACAATATTTTGTATCTTTTGTGATATATTGAGTCTTTTGGTGTGTTTTATGCCTAGAATTAGCCAAGGAGGTTGTATGGTTAATTTGGTTCCTATTCTGAAGGTTTGATAAATTGTGCATAATGACATGTATATTTAATTGTGCAACACATGTATTTAGGGTGTCAGATTCATATACTGTAATTCAATTCAAATTCAGGGGCACTTCTGAAATATTTTGGAGCACCCTCTGGCACTGGCCAGGATGAGGAGGCATCTACCTCCTCAGCCATACAGGCCTCTTCATAAATGATCTCGGAGCCTCAAGAGGAGGAGCCATCTACCTCCTCAGCCACACAGGCCTCTTCAGAAATGATCTCGGAGCCTCAGGATGAAGAGCCATCCAACTCCTCAAATGTTGTCTGAGTCTGAGGATGAAGACCCATTTGCTTCCACTTCTCCCCAGCAGGATTCTTCAGGTGTGTTTATGCACACTGGTGTGTGTGTGGGTACACGCATGTGTTTATGTGTGTACATCCCTGCATAACATAAACAAAATAAATCATTTCATTTCCGTTTTGCAAAGTTTTAAGTTTCCATATTGTAGGTAACAATGATGATTTAATTATTACTGGGTATGTATGTGGGATGTTCCACCACTATAAATGCTGTGAATAACATGTGTAAAATAATGCCCATGTGCTCTCCATTAGAAATGCCTGTAGCAGCATTCCCACCAAACCCTGCTGCCGAGGATGAACCACTATCTACAGACCCTACTGCTGAGGATGAATCACTGTCTACAGACCCTACTGCTGAGGATGAACCACTGTCTACAGACCCTGCTGCCGAGGATTAAACACTGTCTACAGACCCTGCTGTTGAGGATGAACCACTGTCTACAGACCCTGCTGTTGAGGATGAACCACTGTCTACAGACCCTGCTGCTGAGGATGAACCACTGTCTACAGACCCTGCTGCTGAGGATGAACCACTGTCTACAGACCCTGCTGCTGAGGATGAACCACTGTCTACAGATCCTGTTGCTGAGGATGAACCACTGTCTACAGACCCTACTGCTGAGGATGAACCACTGTCTACAGACCCTGCTGCCGAGGATTAAACACTGTCTACAGACCCTGCTGTTGAGGATGAACCACTGTCTACAGACCCTGCTGTTGAGGATGAACCACTGTCTACAGACCCTGCTGCTGAGGATGAACCACTGTCTACAGACCCTGCTGCTGAGGATGAACCACTGTCTACAGACCCTGCTGCTGAGGATGAACCACTGTCTACAGATCCTGTTGCTGAGGATGAACCACTGTCTACAGACCCTGCTGCTGAGGATGAACCAGTGTCTACAGACCCTGCTGCTGAGGATGAACCAGTGTCTACAGACCCTGCTGCTGAGGATGAACCAGTGTCTACAGACCCTGCTGCTGAGGATGAACCACTGTCTACAGACCCTGCTGCTGAGGATGAACCACTGTCTGATGACCCTACTGACTGGCCTTCAGTTCTGACTGACATAATTCAGACACAACTAGTTTGCAGAGGACCAAGTGAGGTACCAACTGACTTTTTTTCCCCCCAAGGAATGAGAGTGATGGAAGAAGTTGCCACCACCAGTATTTCAGGAAGACCTTGGTGAGTGGTGAAAAAAATCCCTAGAAGTTGGTTGGTGCATTCTGAAAGAAACAACAGCCTCTTCTGCTTATGCTGCAAACTCTTTTCTAAGAAGAAAATGTATTTAGAAAACTCAGGACTGACAGACTGGAAACATGCAAGTTCTTTGCTGACTTCATGCGACAGCAGTCCAGAACACCAAAACTGCATGAAAACATGGAAAAAACAATGAGGTTCAAAAAAGGGGAAACAATTGATAAGCATGAGATGGCCCTTATGGAGGCTGAGAGGATAAGATGGAGAGAGGTGTTGACATGTCTGACTGCTATTGTGCAGTCTCTGGCAATTAGAAATCTGGCACTAAGGGAACACACAGAAACACTGTACTGTGTGTTTTTCTGTTAGCAATAGGTTAATAGTGTAATAATTATCTTTTTTATTTGTATTTATATACTACAGTTTGTTTCTATTTGTCTTTGTTACTTCTTTTTGATATTTATGTGTATTTTTGTATGTGTTTTAATATTTATATAGTTTTAAATGTTAAGATTATTTGTGTTGTTCCAAATGTCTAAATAAAAATCACAGTTAGTGCAGAATGGAGGTGTTATAATACCCATAAAACCTCGCTGTCAAACAGGGAAATGGTTCCAAATGGTTTTCCACCATTCATTTTTCTCATAGGGGATTTTAGAAACACTTCAAATAAGGGCTGTGCTTCGTGTTGGCTTACACTAGCGTGATATTTTGATGACCATGTAAATCTCTAGGGACTTTTATCAATATATTTGGCTCTATTTACTCTCAGATTCGAAAATGCTAATTAGCATTAAAGTAAACATCATGCAAGACTACAAATTCATGCAAGCTCCTGCACGTCATCTCGAGCTGACAACTTTGCTAACAGGTATTGTGTCAATTTAAAAACTTGCACAAAAAAGTTCACAGACTTGACCATTTAAAGAAATGTAGCCAATTTATTAATTACTACATTTACCCGTAATTTCCGAACTATAAGCCGCTACTTTTTCCCCACGCTTTGAACCTCGCGGTTTATACAATGACGCTGCTAATTTATGGATTTTCCCCGCTTTCGCAAGATTCATGCCGCCAAAAAACTGAGCACCGTCACATAATGTGACGTAAATGGAGCGCGCTCAAACTTCCCATCATTCTGATTACGGTAGTCATTTTGTCACCCACATCATGGCAAAGACACGGAGAAATGCATATGATGCAGCTTTCAAGTTGAAGGCGATCGATCTGGCTGTTGGAAAAGGAAATAGAGCTGCTGCACGGGAGCTTGGCCTTAATGAGTCGATGATAAGACGTTGGAAACAGCAGCGTGAGGAACTGACTCCGTGCAAGAAGACAACAAAAGCTTTCAGAGGGAAGAAAAGCAGATGGCCCGAACTAGAAAATGAGCTTGAAGACTGGGTCAACACACAGAGAGCAGACGGCCGAGGTGTTTCAACTGTGCAGATCCGACTGAAAGCCAAAACAATCGCCACCGCAATGAAGTTTGAGGATTTTAGAGGTGGACCATCGTGGTGTCTAAGATTTATGAGACGTAAAGGCCTGTCCATCAGGGTACGGACGAGTCTGGGTCAGCAGCTCTGAAGCTATTCAACTCCCACACCGAAGGAGATGACTTCAGTGGTTTCAGCCTATTTATTTTTGTTTACAAGCCGTGTTTCGTTTAAAAGCTGTGTAAAGTTAATTTGTTTCAATGTACCGGTAGGCACCTGCGGCTTATAGACACGTGCGGCTTATTTATGTACAAAATACATATATATTTTTTTAATTCAGTGGGTGCGGTTTATATTCAGGTGCGCTTAATAGTCCAGAAATTACGGTAGCTAACATTAGATAGTTAATCCAGAAATGTTTACCTTTGTCTCGATTCGGCAGATTAGCAGCTGTTTAGCGTTTCATGTTTTTTGGGGGGGGTGGGCTAAATATAGGGGAATATATTGATAAGTCACCTTGTCCTAGAGAGATTTACATGCTTATCAAAACTTCACACCAAGGTAAGCTTACATGAAACACAGCCCTTATTTTAAGTGTTTATAAAATCCCCTATTGGAAAAACGATTGGAACCCTGTTTGACCACTAGGTTTTATGGGTGTTATGACTCATACTGTGGTACTCTATTTCGATCATCCAATAGCAGGGTTTCCCAAACTCTGTACTTTGTTCAGAAATATACTACATTTTCTTAGATAAAATGCCTATTATTCCCATATAATGTTTGGACAATAAAACATTTTAAATAGGGGGTGGGAGGTCATATAAAAACACACTTACTTCCTTGACAACAGCTTTGCTATGTGAAGCTCAAGAAGTATGAAATCCCTGACTTCTTATCGGATTGACCATTTATAACCTTTAAAAGGCTGTACATGGTCAATCCAATGTCAGCAGTGGCTGTACATAATTTACTGCATAGGGCCTATGCAAAAGTCAGGGCATTTATATTTATTGTGCTTAGCTAAGAAGAAGGAAGTTGTCAAGGAAGTGAGTTTGTGTTTATACTGGACCTCCTGCTTCCACATATCCTCAACCCATAATGTCAATGCAGAGCTATATGGAGCCCTCCACGTTGTTAAAAAAAAAATGGGCAGGGTAGTACAGAGCTCAAATTGGTCTCTACATGCCTCCGGAGGCTCTGCAATTGCGTCACACCATCAGATTAAGCATAAATTGCTTTAAGCCTTATGTTCACCAAATGTATCAAACTCTTTACGTTCTGGTGGAAGTCATTCATTGTCAATGGAGCAGTACGCAACACTAGTTGGGGATGCCGCAGTCACGCCATACACGTGCGTTTTGCTATATGTTGTTTTTCAAGTTACAAGTTTTAATGTCACATGCACAAGTACAGTGAAATGCCTTTCTTGCAAACTCAAATCACAGCAATAATCAATAACTAGAAGAAAAAAAACAAGAAATAAGAAGAAATATGAAGAACATGATAAGTAAGTAAGCATACTATATACAGGGTCAGTTCCAATACCATATTTATAATGGAGGTAGATATGTAGGGGTAAGTGACTAGGCATCAGGATATAAGATAAACAGAGTAGCAGCAGCTTGTATGTGAGTGGGTGTGCGTAGAGTCAATATAAATGTATGCATGTTATGTGTGAGTGAGCAGAGGATGGTGTGTGTGTGTGTGTGTGTGTATAGAGACATAAATAAACATAAAAAGGTAAATGGGGATACAAGGTTAACTCATTTTTTGCCGGATATCTAGTCCGCATTTTCCAAACTTGATGCACATCTGCTTCACAAGGCTGCAGAACAGTTTGCAGCCTGGTTCGACCAAAGTTAATAATTTGACTAGATTCAAGTTATTCTCCTATGACCTACTCGTTTCATAGGCTGCACGCAAGGGCGCATTACAACAATTAATCTAGTTTGTTTATATTCTTCTGTCACATTCATCTCTAGCAACATGTTCCCATTTAGCAGGGTTCAAAACTAGATTCTGCCCGCTGGCCAATTCTTTCTTGAGCAGATGGTTGGGGGCTGGAACGTAATTACAAATAATTTGTAGATTGCAAATTGACCGCAAGAAGCCCAAACACATATGTTTGACTAAAATATAATAATTTCAAACCTTGCTTTGTATACGGTCATGTCTCTAGTATGCGTGGGAATACTTGGGAATGGATTTCTTAAATAAAAATCACTTGGAGCTGATTTCCTGGTGTTGTTTTTTGCTCAAAAAACCTGGAGGGCAAAATCAAATCACCAACGTGCCTCGCGGGCCGACAGCTGGGGAACCCTGCCATATAGAATACTGATTTCAAATCACTAGCTTGCCCTGTATGATGGCATGCTAAATTAGACAGAACAGTTCTGTGCATATTCATTTTGCATGGCATTCTTTTGGTTTACTAGAGTCAAATTTCCAATCCTTCAGCTGGTACCTTCACCTCTCTAACTACATAATAATCATTATAATTTGGCCTCTGTACATTGTGTCACAGTAAAAAGGTGTCCATTCTACTCAGGACCACTTTTAGTTGCTAGAGTGGCCCATCAATTTAAATCCAATCTTTTTTTCATATTGGACATACATATTGCAGCATAAAAAGATGATCTGTACATTGTGTCGCAGTAAAAGGGTGGGTCCATTCTACTCAGGAGCACTTCTACAATAGTTTCCAAATCTACAGAGTTTACACCCAGAGGATCGTAATAGTTTTATGTATGTCCAATATGAAAAAAATACTGGATTTAAGTTTACGTGCCACTTTATAAGGGCTGCCAAATGAGCAGTGACACTCATCTGGGTGTTAACTTTGGATTTGGAAACTACAAGTGCTCATGAGTTCCCCTTTTACTGCGACACAATGTACAGATAATGTTGTATGGCGCATTAAATGATAGAGGAGTACACACACAAAAAAACATTGTTGACCATTTAGGCTTGAAAAAAATAAAATGACAATATCTTATAGAAATACTTTTTAATTATTCTTTGTATGATAATTAGTATAGAATATTGATAATTGTGCCAAAATTAGCAAAGTATACAGGATTGGATTTTTATTCTGAATAATTCCAAAAATCCGTGACCCAGAAGTAGTTACCGTAGTTAATCTTGACCGCTTGGCACATCTGTGAAGCATGCAAGAATAACTAAGTACTTTTGGGTCACCGATTTTGAAATCTTTCAGAATAAAAGTCACGTTCAGACATTGGCTTGACCATGTACAGGTTATAAATTGATAATCCGATAAATACAGCATTTACTGTGATATGGCCTCTGCAGAAGTCAGGTATTTCATACTTCTTGAGCTTCACATAGCGAAGCTGTTGTCAAAAGGAAGTAAGTTTATATGACCTCCCGTCTCCACCTACCATCAACCAATCATGCCAACGCGGAGCTTTACAGGCATGAACAGAGCCCTTTACATTGTTACAACATTTAGGAGGAGCACAGAGATGTGGTGTGGAGCTTGATATTGAAACCTCCCGAGGCTTCGCAATTATGCCACACCCTCCGGAATCGCATTGCCAGATCAATCATAAATTGGCTTTCATTATTCTTGTTGGCGGAACTGAGGTGTTGCAATGTAGATGTGAATCAGGAAATGACATAGCCAGGTCTTCCATGTTTACGCAGATGTATGTTTCGCTAGTTTCTTCGAGGAGCTGTGCAGAGTGAAAATGCAAAGGACTTGACTTCTGTAAAGTTATAACTCACCGGCATTGATATATCCGAAGTTAACGTCATATGCATGGCAAAGCCTAAGAACCTTGTTCGGTAATTCAAATTAAGACTCGTTTTAGCTGGCAACATATCGTTGCTACTAGCTGGCTAACGTTACCTAGCTAGCTTTCCCCACAACAAGGAGGCGGCAGAAGTAGCTAATGCATGTTGGCTAGCAAGCCTCTGATCCGTTTTTAGTATATTTTGGTGGACCTATATTGTGAGTGAGTGACAATAAGAGCTAGTCGTTTTTTGCCGTTGGAAGCAAGTCATGGCTGAATCACAGAAAGCGGACCAGTCAGAGGTAATTAACGTTTTTGAATTAATGTTAGCTAATTAGTTATGTCTTCTGCAAGCGAAGTAGTTAGTTATATCGACCCTCCACTTAATTTCCCGCCCAAGAAAATCAACAAACTTAAACACTGCACTCTCAAACTTGGTTCTATTTGGTTCTCACTACGTTGGTATTTGATTGTAAGCATGAGTTTGACATTACCCCCAGTAGCCATGACACTTGATCTGTCTGTTAACTGTGTTCTTGACTTTGTCCTGGTCAGGTCACGTGGTAATGAAAAACTCAGGGCCCTACTTATAGGACCATTATTAATAGAATATTGTCTTAACTCAGCATACAGGCGAGCCAAACAAGGAGATGAAGCAGCCATCTCAGGCAGGAGCATCAGTGGATTCTGTGGGCCCAGGAGCATCACGCAACAACGCACCAACAGCCTCGGCAGATGGAAACAGTGGGGATGATGCTACCAATGCAGTCAGTGCAAGTACCTCAACCATAGACGGGGCAGGGGATGCTGGTAATTCAGAAACTGTGAAGGAATCCTATGTAGAGAATTCAAAGACAGTGGAAGAAATTATAACAGATGCCTTGCTGACTGTGGGAGAAATGGCCAGTGAAGAGGATTCACAGAGAGAAAGAGAAACAGCCAGTGTAGATGGTTCACAGACGGAAAGAGAACCAGGCAGTGTAGATGCTTCACAGACGGAAAGAGAACCAGGCAGTGTAGATGCTTCACAGACAGAAGGAGAAACGGACCGTGTGGATGCTTCACAGACGGAAGGAGAAACAGACCGTGTGGATGCTTCACAGACGGAAGGAGAAACAGCCAGTGTGGATGCTTCACAGACGGAAGGAGAAACGGCCAGTGTGGATGCTTCACAGGCGGAAGGAGAAACGGCCAGTGTGGATGCTTCACAGGCGGAAGGAGAAACGGCCAGTGTGGATGCTTCACAGGCGGAAGGAGAAACGGCCAGTGTGGATGCTTCACAGGCGGAAGGAGAAACGGCCAGCGTGGATGCTTCACAGGCGGAAGGAGAAACGGCCAGCGTGGATCCTTCACAGGCGGAAGGAGAAACGGCCAGCGTGGATCCTTCCCAGGCGGAAGGAGAAACGGCCAGCGTGGATCCTTCCCAGGCGGAAGGAGAAACGGCCAGCGTGGATGCTTCACAGGCGGAAGGAGAAACGGCTAGCGTGGATGCTTCACAGGCGGAAGGAGAAACGGCTAGCGTGGATGCTTCACAGGCGGAAGGAGAAACGGCCAGCGTGGATGCTTCACAGACGGAAAGAGAAGCGGCCAGCGTGGATGCTTCACAGACGGAAAGAGAAACGGCCAGCGTGGATGCTTCACAGACGGAAAGAGAAACGGCCAGCGTGGATGCTTCACAGACGGAAAGAGAAACGGCCAGCGTGGATGCTTCACAGACTGAAACAGCAACGGCCAGCGTGGATGCTTCACAGACTGAAACAGCAAGTGCAGATGGTTCACAGAAGGAAAGAAAAACAGCCAGCGTAGATGCTTCAGAAACAGACAGTGCAGACGCTTCACAGACGGAAAGAGAAACGGCCAGCGTGGATGCTTCACAGACGGAAAGAGAAACAGCCAGTGCGGATGCTTCGCAGGCAGTCGGAGAAACCGTTGGCTCAGATCCACCCCAGACTGTGGAAGAAACAGGCAATACAAATACTTCACAAACTAATGGTGGAACAGACAGCACATACATACCTCTGGACATGGGAGTGGTGGATGCTGATGATGAGATGGAGGTCAATGATATCAAAGTGGAGGAGGAACAGATGCAGGAGGAACACAACTTGGAGGGGATGCCTGTGATAACTGCTGTGGAAGAGGGAAGCGACATGGACGCTTTTAGCAGCAACTCCCTGGATCATGGGGATGAAGTGGAGAAGATGGACACCGGGACAGATGCACTGACAGAGAAGCAACGAGAGAAGCCCAGTAAGACCGGGCAAGTGGACAACACTGATTCCATGCCTTCTATTGTGGATACAGGTAATAAGACTGCTGCCTGCAGCTTTTTGTTGGCTATACAAGTTTAGGATCGGGATTATCAATTGTTTCCGTAGTTTGCTTCATTCATTTCTTCAGGTTGTGTTTGTTTTTACGGATGAGATGCCACCCTAAACACTTCGCTCTCATGCTTGTCACTCAATTGGTGATGGAATGCCCCAGTGTCAAGTCCTCAGACCTCAAACACGTCACCTTACTCACACTGTCCCATCTCTCAAACATTGTCTCCACGACAGAGGACACCGAGCAACCTGCTGAGCAGACCAGCTTTGTGGAGGCTGGCGGCTCGTCTCCACCTATGGAGGGGGACCATTCTGAAGATGTCAAACCATTTCACCCCAGTCCCACCTCTAGCGAAGCTTTTCTCCCACAGAACAGTAAAGGTGAGAGTCCACAAGAGTCAGTCTTTGGAATATACAGTCTTTGGCTGCATGATGTTCAGACATGACCCGACTACTTGAATGTTTAGTGTGGTCCCTCACAATATTCAGATGCTAATGAGTACACTTCTGTTTCTCAGTAATGGTTTTACTGTTAAAAAATAAATAATCAAATCTCAAGCTGAAAGTCCGGTTGCTTGTTTTTCTGCAGGCTCTGACAGTCCTGCAGGGCTGGAGAATGGAGTGACAGGACAGCCAGTCAAAGTTGTGGATGTGAGTATCCTCTCTCCAGCACAACCGAAAGAATAGAGTGAATTAATTTCCTCCCGAGTGACTACACAAGCTTAAGCTTGGCAGAAATGTGGCCACTGCTTATGTGTATTAAAGATTTCGAGGTGTTGTGAAGGCTTTGTCAGAATACCTGTGTAATGGATGGCGGGTAAACATTCATCATTAACTTGCATGATTCCATCTACAATTCTTACTGAATGTTGCATGCTGCTGTTGAATGTTCTCTGCAGTCTGCCCAGCCGACAGCAGAGCCTGTGTCCACCAGCGTTGACACCCTCTCCATGGTGAATGTGAAGGATGAGCCAGTAGATGAGGAGTATGACCAGGCCCTGGCTCCAGTCGTCCTCACAGAGGGCATCAAGGATGAACCAGACGCAGCGGAGGTACGACATCTCTAAACTCACTGGCCTTGTTCTAACGGGACCATTCAGTTGTCTGAGTTACATGAACGTTGTCTATTGACGTCGATGCATATAGTTCAAGCTGTGTGTGTATTTTATCCCAAATCCTGTGTGCATGTTAAATGTATGTCACCTTTTTGTTATTTACAGGAGTTGAAAATCAGTAACGTCTTCTCTGTGGGCGGCGCCCCTACCCCAATCGGTGAGCAGAGCACTTTGATATTTGTACACATCAGGACACGTTAGTGGTTGCTCAACGGTCAAAGCCCTGAGGCAGTGTTTCTTTATCGTGGTCCTGGGGACCCAAATGGGTGCATATTTTTTGGGTTGTTGCCCTAGCACCACACACCTGATTCCACTAATCAAATCCTCAGCAAACCTGATTAGTGGAATCAGTGTAGTGCTAGGGCAACAACAAAAATGTGTCCCCAGGTTTGAGAAGAACTGCCTTAATGTCGAAGCTTGGCTGCAGGTTTTTTTCTAGATCAGGGGGCAATTTTAACATTTAACAATTTTCGAATTGAACAGAACTTTAACAACCCTTATTTTGGCGGGGTAGAGATAGTGTTCCGTTTTTAAGCCAATTTCCTGCAATTCTAAAATGTTCTAGATAGAGCTGAGATACATTTGTGCAGTTTTAATGCAAGTTTCTTTTGATTATTCATATTCTGCCATGGAGCTGAGAAACGTTTGCAGTTTTAAAGCTAATTTCCTGTTATTCTATGCATTTTGCCTTGCTTATGACGGGTTCTTTTGCTCAAACATACTAACAAAATTAATACTGCTAAATCAATTGTTTTTGGATTTGTCAATTCTCACTGATGTCTAGCTTTTGTTTTGGTAATTGATAGTTCTCAAAGATTGTGTTATTAAAAAAATATACAGTGCCTTTGAAGTATTCAGACCCCTTGCCTTTTTCCACATTTTGTTACGTTACAGCCTTATTCTAAAATATTCGTCATCAATCTACACACAATACCCCCAAATGTAAAAGAAACAGGTTTTTAGACTTTTTCTAATTTATAAAAAATAAAAATGTCACATTTACATAAGTTTTCAGACCCTTTACTCAATACTTTAAAGCACCATTGGCAGCAATTACAGCCTCGGGTCTTCTTGGGTATGACGCTTCAAGCTTGGCACACCTGTATTTGGGGAGTTTCTCCCATTCTACTCTGTAGAGCCTCTCAAGCTCTGTCAAGAGGGATGGGGCGGATTGCTGTACAGCTATTTTCAGGTCTCTCCAGCCAGAGATGTTGGATCGGTTTCTAGTCTGGGCTCTGGCTGTGCCATTCAAGGATGTTCAGAGACTTGTCCCAAAGCCACTCCTGCGTAGTATTGGCTGTGTGCTTAGGGTCGTTGTCCTATTGGAAGGTGAACCTTCATCCCCATCTGAGGTCCTGAGCGCTCTGGAGCAGGTTTTCATCAAGGATCTCTTTGTACTTTGCTCCGTTCATCTTTGCCTCGATTCTGACTAGCCTCAAAGTCCCTGCCGCTGGAAAAACACCCCCACGGCATGATACTGCCACCACCATGCTTCACCGTAGACATAGTGCCAGGTTTCCTCCAGACGTGAAGCTTAGTATACAGTCGTGGTCAAACGTTTTGAGAATGACACAAATATTAATTTTCAAAGTCTGCTGCCTCAATTTGTATGATTGCAATTTGCATATACTCCAGAATGTTATGAAGAGTGATCAGATGAATTGGAATTATTTGCAAAGTCCCTTTTGCCAATCAAATGAACTGAATCCCCCAAAAACATTTCCGGATCATCAAGAACTTCAAGGAGAGCTGTTCAATTGTTGTGAAGAAGGCTTCAGGGCGCCCAAGAAAGTCCAGCAAGCGCCAGGACCGTCTCCTAAAGTTGATTCAGCTGCGGGATCAGGGCACCACCAGTACAGAGCTTACTCAGGAATGGCAGCAGGCAGGTGTGAGGACACCTGCACACACAATGAGGCAAAGACTTTTGGAGGATGGCCTGGTGTCAAGAAGGGCAGCAAAGAAGCCACTTCTCTCCAGGAAAAACATAAGGGACAGACTAATATTCTGCAAAAGGTACAGACTGCTGAGGACTGGGGTAAAGTCATTTTCTCTGATGAATCCCCTTTCCGATTGTTTGGGGAATCCGGAATAAAGCTTGTCCGGAGAAGACCAGTTGAGCGCTACCTTCAGTCCTGTGTCATGCCAACAGTAAAGCATCCTGAGACCATTCATGTCTCACTGGCTCACTCACAATTTTGCCTAAGAACACAGCCATGAATAAAGAATGGTACCAACACATCCGAGAGCAACTTTTCCCAACCATCCAGGAACAGTTTGGTGACGAACAATGCCTTTTCCAGTATGACGGAGCACCTTGCCATAAGGCATACGCAATAACTAAGTGGCTCAGGGAACAAAACATTGATATTTTGGGTCCATGGCCAGGAAACTCCCCAGACTTTAATCCCATTGAGAACTGTGGTCAATCCTCAAGAGACGGGTGAACAAACAAAAACCCACATTCTGACAAACTCCAAGCAACGATTATGCAAGAATGGGCTGCCATCAGTCGGGATGTGGCCCAGAAGTTAATTGACAGTATGTCAGGGCGGATTGCAGAGGTCTTGAAAAAGAAGGGTCAACTCTGCAAATATTGACTCTGCATCAACTTCATGTAATTGTCAAAACCCTTTGACACTTATGAAATGCTTGTGATTATACTTCAGTATTCCATAGTAACTTCTGAAAAAATATCTAAAGACACTGAAGCAACAAACTTTGAAAATGTATATTTGTGTCATTCTCAAAACTTTTGGCCACGACTGTACAGGCCAAATAGTTCAATCTTAGTTTCATCAGATCAGAGAAACTTGTTTTTTTCGTGGTCAGAGTCCTTGAGGTGCCTTTTGGCAAACTCCAAGCAGGCTGCCATGTGCATTTTTACTGAGTGGTTTCCGTCTGGCCACTCTACCATAAAGGCCTGATTGGTGGAGTGCTGCAGAGATGATTGTCCGTCTGGCAGATTTGCCCATCTCCACAGAGGAGCGCTGTCAGAGTGAGCATCGGGTTCTTGGTTACCTCTCTGACCAAGGCCCTTCTCCCCCGATTGCTCAGTTTGGCCGGGCGGCCAGCTCTAGGAAGTGTCTTGGTACTTCCATTTAAGAATGATGGAGGGCACTGTGTTCTTGGGGACCTTCAATGCGGCAGATGTTTTTTGGTACCCTTCCTCAGATCGGTGCCTTTTTGCTCTACCATGCACTGTCAACTGTGGGTCTTATATAGATAGGTGGGCCTTTCCAAATCATGTCCAATCAATTGAATTTACTACAGGTGGACTCCAATCACGTTGTAGAAACATCTCCAGGATGATCAATGGAAACAGGATGGGGGTCTGAATACTTATGTAAATAAAGGATTTTCTGTTTAGTATTGTTAATAAATTTGCAATTTCAAAAAACCTGTTTTCACTTTGTCATTATGGGGTATTGTGTGTAAGTTGCTGAGGATTTTTTGAATGCTCTGAATGCTTTCTGAAGACACTGGTGGTACGTTATCTTTTCTACATATTTTATATCTGGTTTCAGGTGTTAAAGTTTACACGGAAAGCGTTAAAAAAAATGTAAGTCTACTTTTTCTCCCCAATTTCGTAATATCACATTGGTAGTTCGTTTTGTCGCATCGCTGCAACGAAGGTTGAGAGCCATGCGCCCTCCGAAACATGACCCCGCCATGGAGTCGCTAGATCGCAATGGGACAAGGACTTCCCGGCTGGCCAAACCCTCCCCTAACATGGACGACGTTGGGCCAATTGTGCGCTGCCTCATGGGTCTCCTGGTCGCGGCCGCCTGCGACACAGCCCGGGACCAAACGCGGATTTGTAGTGACGCCTCTAGCCGCTAGACCGCTGCGCCACTCGAGAGGCCGGAAATAGTTTTTTTTTAACATCCCAAAAATGTGATTGACATCCCAACCTGAAAAATATATATTTTCATGGCAGAAACATCCCTGGGCTGTGAGTGGATCGTTATAGTCTACCGCAAGCTCTCAAGGAGCAAAATATATTTCTCTCTTCCCTCAATCTCCACCCATCCTCTCTATTATTCACAGCCACATCCATACCAGTGACCTCCCTCTCCAAGACTGTAATGCCTCCCTTGACCCCGGCCGCCTCCTCCATCCCTCCGCTGATGCCCATGGCTATGCGGGTGGCCTGCTCGGCCTGTAACAAGGTGTTACTGAAGGGCCAAACAGCCTACCAGAGGAAGGGCTCCTCGGACCTCTTCTGCTCCACGTCCTGCCTCACCTCCTATAGTCCACCGTCTGTCGTCAAGACGACTGCCCCATGCCCAGCCAAGAAACCCTGCCACTACTGCCTCAAGTGAGTCTTGCTGTTGTCATGCCAATGGAGTAGCTATGTAGATAATTATTTAAGGAAGATAAAGGAATGGACCAAACTCCAAAGGAGACGACCAATAAAAATCATTTGATTTACCTTTTGTACTTAAGCCTTACTCTATGATTCACATTTGACTTCCGTTGTGCTACCTTTTTCCACATGCATTTTAATGTAAGGCACTGTGAGCTACCTGAATGTAAACAAAAATATGTTTGTAGATCAATTATGAACTTATCACCCCCCTCAGGGAGATTGCAAACCCCAAGGACGTGATCACAGCTCCTGTGGACACCATGGGCACGGTGAAGGACTTCTGTAGCCAGACCTGCCTCTCCTCCTTCAACTTCAAGAGGAACTCTGCCGTCTCCACCCTCTCCTCCTCCCTCTCCACCATGACTGGGGCCGTCAAGTGCAGCATGTGCAAAAAGGCCTGCATTGTAAGGGACTTATGGTCTCTGCGCGTGTCAGTGTGGTAGTTGCTAGGAGTAACAAAATTGGCCATATAAAACTGGTAATGTCAGAGTTGACAGGGAAGTGAGAATTTTTGGATTGACAGACTTTTTTTATAGTGGGTTTTAGTTTGTTCTCTCCCACACAGAGTAAACACGAGGTGATCTTCCAGGGCAGCATGCACAGGCTGTGCAGCGAGGTGTGCTTCACGCGCTTCCGCTCCACCAACAAGCTGTCCATGAACAGCTGTCAGAGCTGCAACAACTACTGCTATGGCAAGGTCACCGTGCTGGTCATGCAGGGGGTCAATAAGACCTTCTGCAGCGCCGGCTGTGTCACCACCTTCAAACAGGTAAGAATCTGATCCCTGAGATACAGGTCACGCAGTCAGAAGAAGCCGTTGGTCTGTGGACTGTAACTAGGGCTGTTTTCTAAAAACGTTACAATTTGTCAAATCCTTGCTTCCGACCACCCTTGTTTTCTCAATTCCTCTCAAAGCTCTTCGGAGGTGGAGGTCCCAGGGAGGGACCTTGGATCTTCTCCAGTACATAAAAACCATCTACCTGTAAGTTAATGCTAGCAAAAGCACTCACTCTCTCGTCCTCCGTTGTCGGTCTGGTTTTTCAGAAAGCTAAGAAGTCTGTGGCGTGTACTATGTGCCGCAACTTCCGCGCACCGGTGGAGATGGTCGACAGCGCCGACTCTGATGGCAAGCTGGAGATGTTCTGCTCTACTGGCTGTGTTACAGCCCACAAAGTACAGACCGTCAGCTCCTCAGGTATAGCTAGGCTAACCACCTCGGCAACATGTACACCGTGCTCTCGCTCGCTCACCCGTATGCATATACATTCATAACACTCTCCTCCTTTCGTGTCGACCTAGGTGCTCAGGTAGAGTGCAACACCTGTGGTCAGAAGACGGTGCCCTCCTTCCACCTGGCCATGTCGGACGGCTCCATCCGGAACTTCTGCACCATGAACTGTGTCGTCACCTTTCAGGTAACACCTCCTCTGGGTTGATGAATTAGCTCAGTTGAAACGTTAGAGTAGAAACATTTCAAGGACGGCAACTTAATGATCTTCAATGATCTTAATTGAGGCTCTAATAGCGCTTGCTTTTGATATTTTACGCTTTGTTAATAAAACATAGCCATGTACGCTGTACAAAGTACTGTTTGCTGTCCTGCACTGACACTACAGTGTTATAATATTTCTGTGGCCTGTAGGATCAGTTCAATAAGAGCAACTCCCAGAGCCAGATGAACGTGACCCCAGGCACAGGGACCACAGCTCCCCCCGCGGCCCCGGGCCAGACCAGGGACAGGGGATCCCAAGGGACCAGACTGCCCTGCTTCCAGTGCCACCGCCTCTTCTCCTCCAAGCCCGAGCTCATTCAGTTCAAGGTACCTATACTGTATTTAATATCTCTCTCTATCCCCCTCATTTCTCTTTCTCTCTTCTCTTTGCTTTTCCATCTTCCTCCATTTTGTGGAACTCTCTCGCCCTCTCACAAACACACTATGTCGACAGCCTCTGTTAATGCTGCTGTAGAGTTGATTGAATGTATGTCTGCAACCCTACAGGATAAGATGGTATTCCTCTGTTCAGTAAATTGCTCCGAGGAATACAGAAAGATCAACTATGAGATGGCGCGCTGCGAGTACTGCAAGATTGAGAAGCCAGCCAAGGAGGTCAAGAGAATCAACAATAGGGACTACACCTTCTGCAGTGAAGGTGAGGATGGAGATCAGACATGTTTTAATAGGCCTGCTACTTCCAGGAGTTCGCGCCTTGGTGTTTAAAGACACATTTCCCTGTCTCTCGCCCTCTTCTCTCCGCCATATCCAGGCTGTAAGCTGCTATACAAGCACGACCTGACCAAGCGCTGGGGGAAACACTGCAGAACCTGTGCCTACTGCGCCTCTACCGCGCAGGAGGCCGTCACGGGCCAGTACGGAGGCAAGGTGGAGGAGTTCTGCTCGGATGAGTGCAAGTCCCACTACACCCTGCTCTTCTGTCAGGTATAGGAAGGAACCACGCTAAAGAACTGAACAAAACACCTAGGGTTCAATGAGGCTCAATACTGAGGAGCAGTCTTCTGTTGGTGTGTATCCCCTTTTTCTTTCAGTTTGAATGGATCTGAAATGACTCCACTACAGACTTTTGTAGACTTGTCTGAAAACTTGGAGACTTGTTCTCTCATATTTGTGCAGGTGGAAGGAAGAAGTGGGGAATAAGAAACCACATGAGTGAATGAATTGAACTTTCCAAATGGTATATCCAACGTGGCAGTTGGAATCGCTGTTGGCAGGGCAATTAGTGTAAGTGCTTCGGTCTCCCCCGTTTTCTCAGCGGCGGCTGTAAACGGCATCCATGTCAGCAGCAGTCTCGTCGCAGAACTTAAGACTGCCGCCGAAACAAAGACGGTTCTTTGTTCTGCCGAGTTATTCCAGGATGGAAAGAGAGGAAGGCTCCACACCACTCTCTCACTTAAATATCTTACCTAGTTATTTTCAGATCTCATTTTGCTCTTTGGCATCTGTGTGTGTGATTTCTGTACCCATTTGCTCCTCTCGCTGTAGGCTTTACAGACGCTCCCCACCCCTTGGATGCAACCCTTCTAATTTAGTTTACAGTACGCGCACAACTTATGTGGAATTCCTGGTCTCTGGCCTTGTTTGTGTAACGGATGTGAAACGGCTAGCTTAGTTAGCGTGGGCGCTAAATAGCGTTTCAATCAGTGACGTCACTTGCTCTGAGACCTTGAAGTAGTAGTTCCCCTTGCTCTGCAAGGGCCGCGGCTTTTGTGGAGCGATGGGTAACGATGCTTCGAGGGTGACTGTTGATGTGTGCAGAAGGTCCCTAGTTCGCGCCCGGGTATGGGCGAGGGGACGGTCTAAATTTGTACTGTTACATTGATGCTGTTGACCCGGATTACTGGTTGCTGCGGAAAAAGGAGGAAGGTCAAAAGGGGGGTGAGTGTAACAGATGTGAAACGGCTAGCTTAGTTAGCGTGGGCGCTAAATAGCGTTTCAATCAGTGACGTCACTTGCTCTGAGACCTTGAAGTAGTAGTTCCCCTTGCTCTGCAAGGGCCGCGGCTTTTGTGGCGCGATGGGTAACGATGCTTCGAGGGTGACTGTTGATGTGTGCAGAAGGTCCCTAGTTCGCGCCCGGGTATGGGCGAGGGGACGGTCTAAATTTGTACTGTTACATTTGGACCAATGCAGAGTTCATCTCAGCCTATGCTACCCTTAAGTCCTTTGACTTTTTGTCCCTGACGGAGACATGGAACACCCCAGAGAAGACTGCTACTCCAGCTTTCCCCTCACAGCCCGAGAGCATCTGTTCGTTGCGGTGGTGGCACAGGGCTGCTAATGTCTCCTGGGGGGAGATTTTCTCTCTTCTCCCTCACCTTTCCTCCCGGCCGGCACGGGCCTCCATGGCTGAGTGACTCATTGCGATCTTACAGAACAGGGCTGCGGGGCAGCTGAGCGAAAATGGAGGAAAACTACACTTGTGGACGGCCTTATCATCCTTTCACTCCCTCCTCTTTACCTTCTCTTCCTCTGTATCCACTGCTAAAGCGACTTTCTGTCACTTTAAATGTCACGTTTCTTTCTCTTACCCATAGGAAACTATTTTCCTTCTCCTCCCTCCTTAATCCTCCACCCCCTCCCTCGTTCCTCTCTGCGGACGACTTTGTCAACATCTTTGAAACGAAAGCTGAAGACATCTGCTCTTCATTCACTCAGCCTATAAGCCCTGCAACTATTGAGGTCCGGCCGCCTGACCTGCCTGCCTGCTCGACCACATACCCTTCTCCAGACCATCTCTGGAGACTTCCCATTGCTCTCTTCCCTTATGAACTCGTTCCTGATCATTGGCTGCGTCCCATCAGAATGGCCCGATTCACTCCCCTCCTCAAAAAGCAAACGCTCGTTGACTCTGACGTCAAGAACTGCAGACCGGTATCCCTCCTTTTCTTTCCAAAACACTTGAGCGTGCTCTCTCTGACCAACTATCTCAGACCCTAACCAGTCACTCAACCGAGACTGCTCTTCCCTGTGTCACGGAGGCTCTCTGCACTGCCAAAGCTGACTCTCTCGCTCCTCTGTTCTCATCCTCCTAGATCTATCCAATGCCTTCAACACCATGAACCATCAGATCCTCCTCTCCACCCTCTCAGGGTTTGGGCATCTCAGGCTCTATCAGATCTTCTCCACTCTCTCAGGGTTTGGGCATCTCAGGCTCTATCAGATCTTCTCCACCCTCTCAGGGCTGGGTGTCTCAGGCTCCATCAGATCTTCTCTACCCTCTCAGGGCTGGGCGTCTCAGGCTCTGCACACTCTTGGTTTGCATCCTACCTGGCAGACCGCTCCTGCCAGGTGACATGGAGAGGATCTGTCTGCACCACGTACTCTCACTACTGGTGTGCATTATTACGATTCACATGTAGCTAGCAGATAATTATGAAGTAAAACAGTTGCTTTGTGTTTCTTGTTTAGTTTCTACTGCCATTGTTGTCCTGGCTGAGAGATGGTTCAGTGAATGGGTAAGTCAATAGGGCTAGAATTGGTAGCTACCCACAAAAGGTACATCTACCTTGCATAAAATTAGTTTTAGGTCATTTTTGCCTGTTTGACTAGCTGGTTAGCTTGATTATTACGATTCATATATCTAGCTGATAATTAAGTAAAACGTTTGTTTTGTGTATATCTTGGAAGAAGGTTCACTGAATGGGGAGGTGAAGAGTGAGGTAATACAGTAGGGGGAGTGAGAGTGCTTCTCAAATGTATTGTTTTATGCATTCTCCACACTCTCGTCCTCACAAGAAGGTACTCAAGAGAATTCACTCAGAGCACGAGTGTGGATCACAGCAGTATGCCTATTGAGGAAAAACACCTCGTGTCTTTACCTGCAAACATCAAAGCAGTGACTCGTTCATGCTCTACAACATCCATAGAGTACGACCCTACCTCACACAGGGAGTAGCGCAGGTCCTAGGCCATCTCCCGTCTGGACTACTGCAACTCTCTGTTGGCTGGGCTCCCCTCTTGTGCCATCAAACCCCTAAAACCTCTTCAGATTATTTTAAATAATCCCAAATCCCCCCCCCCCCCCCTATCCCCCTAAATTACCAGCTCTGACTTTACTGATACTTTGAGGTAACATTTACATACTGGTATGTGCATGTCCCACCTGGCTAAATCTTAAGAAAGTCTTACTCTGCGGTACTCTCTAACTGCCTTTTCTACATCTTGATTTTTGCCTCAGGTGGCCAAGTGTGACGCGTGCGAGCGCCAGGGGAAGCTGATTGAGACCCTGCCGATGCTGGGCGAGGTGAAGCACTTCTGCAACCTCCAGTGTCTGCTCGACTTCTGCAGCCTCCAGACCCAGGGCAAGCCCCAGGGCCAAAAGGGTAGGACTTAGGATACTGTTTCATCATAGGGTACTACATGTCCTTGTGTTGCCTCTCACAGCTCGTGATTTGAAAAGAGAGGTACACACAAAGTCTCGGCGTCCCCCAGTGTAGATGAAAGGGAGGAGATGGGTTGAAGGAGGATGTTTTAAGCATTGCAACAATTGGGACCTTGTGTATGTGTGCCATTCAGAGGGTGAATGTGCAAGACCAAAGATTGGGGTATGGTAGGTGTCAAGAGCTGGGTTTTCGCACTCAACAGTTTCCCGTGTGTATCAAGAATGGTCCACCACCCAAAGGACATCCAGCCAACTTGACACAACTGTGGGAAGCATTGGGAGTCAACATGGGCCAGAATCCCTGTGGAACACTTTCGCTAACTTGACAAGTCCATGCCCTGAGGAATTGAGGTTGTTCTGAGGTCAACATTAGGAAGGTGTTCTGAATGTTCGGTACACTCCTTGCCTATAGAATGTCTACACGTCCTTGAATCTTTTTCACATTTTGTTGCTTTACAAAGTGCGGTTGAAATAGTTCTAATTGTCTTTTTTTTTTTTTTTGTCATTGATCTACACAAAATACTCCATAATGTCAAAGTGGATAATAAAATGAGATTATTTTACAAATTAATAAAAATGTAATAACTAAAATTGTCATTGTATAAGTATTCACCCCCTTTGTTATTGCAAGTGTAAAATTAGAAGTAAAGTAAGATTTGGCCAGAAGTAAAAATTTGGCTTAACAACTCACATAAGCTATATGGATTCACTCTGTGTGAAATAATAGGGGTTGACATGATTTTTGAATGTGACTACCACTTCCTCTGTCCCCCATACATACGTAAGGTCCCTCAGTGAACTATTGAATTTCAAGCACAACTACAAAGACCAGGGATTTTTTCGACTGCCTCTTAAAATAGGGCAGTGATTGGTATATGGGTAACAATATCAAATCAGACATTGAATATATCTTTAAGCATGGTCGAGTTAATAATTATGCTGTTTGATGATGTATTAAACCACCTAGACACATCAAAGATGCAGCTGTCCTTCTGAGCTGCTGGACAGGAAATAAAACTCCTTAGAGATGAGGCCATTGGGGATTTTTTTTAAACAGCTACAGAGTTCAATGGCTGTGATGGGAGTGAACTGAGGATGAATCAACAACATTGTAGTGGCTCCACAATAATGACCTAAATGACAGTGAAAATGATTAAAATATCCCAAAACATACATACAGTGCATTCGGAAAGTATTCAGACCCCTTGACCTTTTCCACATTTTTTTGTTTCGTTACAGCCTTATTTTAAAATTGATGAGGGAAAAATAATAATTTAATCAATCAACACAATACCCCATAATGTCAAAGCAAAACAGGTTTTTAGAAATGTTAACAATTGTAATGGAAGAAAAATTAAATATCACATTTACGTAAGTATTCAGACTTTACTCAGTATTTTGTTGAAGCACCTTTGGCAGCAATTACAACCTCAAGTCTTCTTGGGTATGACGCTACAAGCTTTGCACACTTGTATTTGGGGAGTGTGTCCCATTCTTCTCTGCAGATCCTCAAGTTCTGTCAGGTTGGATGGGGAGCGTCGCTGCAGAGCTATTTTCTGGTCTCTCCAGAGATGTTCAAATCCGGGCTCTGGCTGGGCCACTCAAGGACATTCATGGACTTGTCCCTAAGTCTTGGATGTGTGCTTAAGGTCGTTGTCCTGTTGGGAAGGTGAACCTTCGCCCCGTCTGAGGTCTTGAGCGCTCTGGATTAGGTTTTCATCAAGGATCTCTCTCTACTTTTTGCTCCGTTCATCTTTCCCTCGATCCTGACTAGTCTCCCAGTCCCTGCCGCTGAAAAACATCCCCACTGCATGATGCTGCCACAACCATGCTTCACCTTAGGGATGGTTGTCCTTCTGGAAGGTTCTCCCATCTCCACAGAGGAACTCTGGAACTCTGTCAGTGACCATCGGGTTCCTGGTCACCTCCCTGATCAAGGCCCTTCTCCCCCGATTGTTCAGTTTGGCTGGGCAGCCAGCTCTAGGAAGAGTCTTGATGGTTCCAAAATTCTTCCATTTAAGAATGATGGAGACCACTGTGGTCTTGGGGACCTTTTTTTTGATATCCTGCCCCAGATCTGTCCCTCGACACAATCCTGTCTCGGAGCTCTACTGACAATTTCTTCAACCTCATGGCTTGGTTTTTATTCTGACATGTGCTGTCAACTGTGGGAACTTTATATAGATAGGTGTGTGCCTTTCCAAATCATGTCCAATAATTTAGAATTTACCACAGGTGAACTCCAGTCAAGTTGTAGAAACATCTCAAGGATGATCAATGGAACAGGATACACCTCAGCTCAATTTTGAGTCTAAATGCAAAGCATCGTTTGGGGCAAATCCAACACATCACTGAGTAACTGCCTCCTTATTTTCAAGGATGGTGGTGGCTGCATCATGTTATGGGTATGCTTGACAGGATGAAAAGAAACGGGGTGGAGCTAAGCACAGGCAAAATCCTAGAGGATAATCTGCTTTACACCAGACACTGGGAGATGAATTAACCTTCCAGCAGGACAATAACTTACAACACAAAGCCAAATATTTACTGGAGTTGCTTACCAAGAAGACAGTGAATGTTCCTGAGTGGCCAAGTTAAAGTTTTGACTTAAATCTGCTTCAAAATGTATGGAAAGACTTGACAATTGCCGTATAGCCATGATCCCCAAGCTTGATAGAAGCTTGAAGAATTTTGAAAAGAATAATGGTCAAATATTCCACAGTACAAGTGTGCAAGACTCTTATGAGACTTACCCAATAAGAATCACAGCTCTAATTGCTGCCGAAGGTGTTTCTACCATGTATTGACTTGGGGAGGTGAATACCTTTTCTATCAAGGTTTATTAGTGTTACTTTTGTTTTTCATTATTGAAAATATATATATTTTTCTTCCCATTTTGAAATTAGTATTTTTGTGTAGCTCGTTGACAAAAAAACAGTCCATTTTAATCACGTTCCATAAGCACTGTGTAATAACTGCAACATTTTTTTCTCACGCTCTCATTCTTTCTCTTCCACTCATCCTTCCAGTGGCCATCTCAATCGCTCAATCCCCCTCCAGTACTACCACTGCTACGAGCGTGTCTGATCCCGTCATCGCCAACGTAGTCTCACTAGCCAGCTCCCCCATTGGCCAGCCCAACTACACCACTGCTCTGCAAGGTATACCAGATGTCTGTGTCAGGGGAGAAGCTCCAGGTGGCTTCTGATTTTAAGTACCATGGCAACATACTTGATTCCAACCTCTCTTTTAAAAAGCATGTGAAAAAGGTCATTCAGATCACCAAATTCAACCTAGCTAATTTCCGATTTATACGAAATTGTTTGACTACTGCGGTAGCAAAACTGTACTTCAAATCTATGATACTCCCCCACTTAACATACTGCTTGACTAGTTGGGCCCAAGCTTGCTGTACAACATTAAAACCTATTCAGTCTGTCTACAAACAGGCTCTCAAAGTGCTTGATAGGAAGCCCAATAGCCATCATCACTGTTACATCCTCAGAAAGCATGAACTCCTGAGTTGGGAAAATCTTGTGCAATACACCGACGCATGTCTTGTATTCAAGATCCTAAATGGCCTGGCTCCCCCTCCACTCAGTATGTTTGTTAAACAGAAAACCCAAACATATGGCAGCAGATCCACAAGGTCTGCCATGAGAGGTGACTGTATAGTTCCCTTAAGGATAAGCACCTTTAGTAAATCTGCTTTCTCTGTGAGAGCTTCCCATGTCTGGAGCACACTGCCATCAGACACACACAACTGCACCACCTATCACATTTTCACAAAATGTATGAATACATGGCTAAAGAGCAATCAGATTTGTGATCATAATCCCTAGCTGTGTATTTCCGCTTTCCATGTCGTCTGTTGTCTGTAGCTTGTGAGGTGTGGAAACACTTTGTTGCTTTTATGAATTTTGTCTTGCTGCTTTTTGTCCTATGTTGCTCTGTCTGTATGCTACGTCTTGCTTGTCCTATGTTGCTCTGCGTGTGCTCACTGCTCAATGATTGTCTATATTGTAATTGTTTTTAATAACCTGCCCAGGGACTGCGGTTGAAAATTAGCCCGGCTGGCTAAAACCGGCACTTTTACTGAAACGTTGATTAATGTGCACTGTCCCTGTAAAAATCAAAATAAACTCAAACATACACACGCGGACTCGGTTAAAGTCGGTTACCAGTTAAATACAATTTACTGTATACACACGGGTATACACACAAGGTGTTGTACACTATTAAGTCTAACTGGAGAGTGTTCAACCAGTGTGTTCATTCATCAGTAAATGTCTTTGAATAGGGTTGGGTTGTTGCTAATAGCAAAGCCTTTTGACACCCATTAAGGTGCAGGTTAATTACAGATGAAATTAGGTTGATAAATGATCTCATTAGCAGGCCTGCCTGACTGACTGTGGTGTTTTAAAACTAACTCCTGTTCTGTTGCGTCATTACAGGGACTGTTCCAAGAAGACATGTGAAGTATGTTGGAAATGTGAGTTGTGCATAGGTGTTCTTTTTGCATCAAGAATTGCAACACTGCTGGGGTCTTCACGCTCCACAGTTTCCTGTGTGTATCAATATTTTTTTTTATTCAAATTTGTATTTTACCTTTTATGTAACTAGGTAAGTTCGTTAAGAACAAATTCTTATTTTCAATGACAACCTAGGAATAGTGGGTTAACTGCTTTGTTCAGGGGCAGAACAACATTTTTTTTTTTTACCATGGCAGCTCGGGGATTCGATCTTGCAACTTTTCGGTTACTAGTCCAACGCTCTAACCTCTAGGCTACCTGCCCACCACCCAAAGGACATCCAGAAAACTTGACACACTCTTGGGAAGCATTGGACTCAACATGGGCCAGTATCCCTGTGGAAGGCTTTCGATACCTTGAGTCCATGCCCCGACGAATTGAGGCTGTTCAGAGGGCAAAAGTGGGGTGGGGGGCTGCCACTCAATATTAGGAAGGTGTTCCTAATGTTTGGTATACCCAGTGTATGTTTGTGTTATGCACATGGTGGCAAATTGGAACTCCTGCGTTTATGTCAATTGGAAACTAAGTGAATTTCAAGTGGTATTAGGTTTGTCCCATGGTTACTTACAGTCTCTTCATTGTGTGGCAGGCCAGCACACAGACTCAGGCCCCTCGGGCCCCTCCACCCAAGGTTCAGAAGAACAAGGCACTACTCTGTAAACCTATGGTCCAGAACAAGGGCATCATGTGTAAACCCAACTTCACCACCTCAGGGTGCCAGACAGGTACAACACCACACACACACACAGCATATATACCACATGCACTATTTTTTTTATTTATTTGCACTCAAGAAAATACAAAACAATATGAAGGTTTAAAAGGTATCAAAAATAACATGTGCAGGAGAGGTAAAAAAAACAGGCCCCTCCCCCTTTAAAATGAAAACATGGTGAATTAGGGGATAAAACACATAATTCAAGTAAAATGCATAACCAAAACAAAATGGCTATGATAGGCCATTGAATACATACTTTTGTATGTGGTCACCCCTTCAAAGGAGCAATTTCAGCCAAACTCATTGCTGACAGGTGTATTACATCGATGTAATCTCCATAGAGAAACATTGGTAGTAAAATGGCCTTACTGAAGAGCTCGGTGACTTTCAACGTGGCACCTTTCCAACAAGTCAGTTCGTAAAATTTCTGCCCTGCTAGAGCTGCGCTGGTCAACTGTAAGTGAAGTTGAAACATCTAAGAGCATCAACGGCTCAGCCGCGAAGTGGTAGGCCACAAGCTCACAGAACGGGAGTGCTGAAGCGCGTAAAAATTGTCTGTCCTCGCTTGCAACACTCACAACCGAGTTCCAAACTGCCTCTGGATGCGACGTTAGCACAAGAACTGTTCGTCGGGAGCTTCATGAAATGGGTTTCCATGGCCGAGCAGATGACTGTGCAATGCCGAGTGTCAGCCGGAGTGGTGTAAAGATCTCATGATTTAGGAAGGAGATGTTTGACGAGCAGGTGTCCACATAGCTTTTGGTCATGTAGTGTACATATTCAAAAGGCGCACACATCTAAATTTAGTGTTTCTATTTACCTTGACATTGTTGGTCCACAGATGACAATTTCCCCAAGGTGATCGTAGTGCCTGTCCCAGTACCGGTGTATGTTCCAGTCCCCATGAACCTGTACACCCAGTACGCCCCCCAGCCTGTTGGACTCCCCATACCGGTATGTTAACACCAAACACTACCTAGACTTCACCTCAGTCTGGTACACAGATTTCTCCTCAAATTCTCTCAAACGAGCTGTGTGCTCTGGACTCATTTGAAACCAACTAACATTGAATAGCAGTTGGAGGTTGGCTGATACATGCTCTTGCAGAACAGAAGCGCAACATGAGTAAAGAATTGCAGCCCTCATAGCCTCCACATCTAACCCTTTATCCGCCCCATTTCCAGCTGCCCGTGCCCATGTTCCTGCCGGTGACTCTGGACAACGCTGAGCGCATCGTGGAGACCATCCAGGACATCAAGGAGAAGATCCCCTCTGACCCGTTTGAGGCAGACCTCATCCTCATGGCCGAGATGGTAGCCGAGGAGGGGAGGGAGAAGTCCCCGCAGCGACCCCCTGAAAGGCCAGCCCCAGCAGTACAAGATGGTAACCAGGGGCGGGAGTCAGGGATTGGGATGAGACCTGGGTCATGTTCATTATGCACCAAATGAAAGAAAACGGACTGCGACATGGAAAGATTACATGGACTTGCACAACATTTTCTGTCTGTTGCGTGGCCTAATGAACATGAGCCAGTTGGATCTTGTGAGACCTCTACGGCTTCATAGGCCAAGCTACAGCGGTGAATGTGTGTTATAACTGGGGTTTCTTGGCGCTTCCACCAAGTCTCTCTTTTAAAAGCAATTCACAGTTGAACAAGAGTGTAAAAAGCTATTGGTATGAATTCCGCGTTTTTTTTTTCAGGTAATGTATTGGTTCATTGAGCTTATTTTCCCCCTTTTCAGATATGAGAAGTTTGCCTCGCCTCTCTACTATAGATTCTTCTTTTTTAACCCTTATTGTAGGTAAGTTGACTGAGGATATATTCTCCTTTGCAGCAACCACCTAGGGGAGAGGTGAGGGGATGAATGAGCCAATTGGACAGCTAGGGGTGGTCCAGGCTGGGACTTTAAGGACTGTCTAGAACAACCAAACTCTGAGGGACGTGGGAGATGATAGGGAACGCTTTATTTTACAGCCCAGTTTAAGATCGGACTTACCTTGTGTTTACAGTGCATTCGCAAAGTATTCAGACCCCTTCACTTTTTCCACATTTTGTTATGTTACGGCCTTATTCTAAAATATATTCAATTGCCCCCCTCCCCTCAATCTACACACAATATCCCGTAATGACAAACCAAAAATGGGTGTTTCGAATTTTTTGCTAATTTTATAAAAAATTAAAACTGAAATATCACTTGTAAGTATTCTGACCCTTTACTCAGTACTTTGTTGAAGCACCTTTGGCAGCTATGACAGCCTCTTCTTGGGTATGATGCTACAAGCTTGGCACACCTGTGTTTGGGGAGTTTTCCCCCATTCTTCTCTGAAGAGCCTCTCAAGCTCTTTCAGGTTGGGTGGGGAGTATCACTGCGCAGCTATTTTCAGGTCTCACTCGATTCTGACTAGTTTCCCAGTCCTTGCCGCTGAAAAACATCCCCACAGCCTGATGCTGCCACCACCATGCTTCATCGTAGGGATGGCATTGGCCAGGTTATGAGCAGTGCCTGTTTTCCTCCAGACATGACGCTTGGCTTTCAGGCCAGAGAGTTCAATCTTGGTTTCATCAGACAAGATAATCTAGTTTCTCATGGTCCGAGAGTCCTTTAGGTGGCTTTTGGAAAACTCCAAGTGGACTGTCGTGCCTTTTACTGAGAAGTGGCTGTGCCAGATCTGTACCCTTTTGGCTCTGACATGCACTGTCAACTGTGGGACCTTTATATAGACAGGTGTTTGCAGAATAAGCCTGTAACGTAACAAAATGTGGAAAAAGTGAAGGGGTCTGAATACTTTCCGAATGCACTCTATGCTTTTCGATTTTTAAAAAACAAATTTATTAAATGAAAAGCTGAAATGTCTTGCGTTAGTATGTATTCAACCCCTTTGTTATGGTAAGCCTAAATAAGTTCAGGAGTAAATATCTGCATAACAAGTCACATAATAAATAATAGTGTTTAACATGATTTTTGGATGATTACTTAATCTCTGTACCCCACACATTTATCTTTAGGGTCCCTTAGTCGAACAGTGAATTTCAAACACACATTCAACCACACAGACCAGGGAGGTTTTCCAATGCCTAGCAAAGAATGGCACCTATTGATAGGCACCTATTGGTACAAAAAACAACAACATTTGAATATCCCTTTGTGCATGGTGAAGTTATTAATTACACTTTGGATAGAGTATCAATACACCAAGTCACTACAAAGATACAGGCGTCCTTCCTAACTTAGTTGCCGGAGAGGAAGGAAACCACTCAAGGATTTCACCATCAGGCCAGAGTTTAATGTCTGTGATAGGAGAAACCTGAGGATTGATCAACAAGATTGTAGTTCTCAGTACAACCAATTTGACTGAGCTTGAAAAATGTTGAAAGTAACAATGGGCATAGAATTACCCAGAAAGACTGTAATCTCTGCCAATGGTGTTTCTAACATGGATTGACTCAAGGGGTTGAATACTTACAGTATCTAATCAAGATATAGTGTTTCATTTTTTCATGTTTATTTTTTCTAATGTTAATTTGTCTTCCACTTCGACATTAGTTTTTGTGTAGATCGTTTTTTTTTTTTAATAATTAAATCCAAGGGGTGTGAATACTTTCTGAAGGCACTGTAACATAGTTTGTTAATACTATTTTAACAAGTAGTTCTTACTAAACTGTCAAGTAAATAACAGGGGTTACCAATGAATATGTTGAGCTGTCCCATAACTTAAATGCTTTTGTGTTTTCTCTTCGGGGACCAGACCAGGGAAGCACCTACAGTGGAGACCTGGACACAGAAGAATTGAGTAACTTCCTCACCTCTTGGCACGACGAGCCACCTCCCACCCCCGGCGTCTCCTCACGCCACAGTCGACCCTATGCCCACGAGACGCTCCGACCCATCATGGACATCCACACCCCCATCACACCCCCACCCCCAATCATGGACATAGAGGCTGACTTCCCTGTCCGTGAGTGATGCTGGAATTTTCCCACCTTCTCAGGGATTCCTGATTTCGATCATTGTTTACATGGACTGAGTCTGAGACTTTTTGTTTCTCAAGTTTCCCAGTGTAACTTGTATAGCACTTCAAATCAAACTTTATTTGTCACATGCACCGAGTACAACAGGTGTAGGTAGACCTTACCGTGAAATGCTTACTTACAAGCCCTTAACCAACAGTGCAGGTCAAGAATAGTTCAGAAAAGATTTACCTACTAAACTAAAGTAACACAATAAAATAACGAGGCTAAGTACACAGTCAATGTGGAGGCTATATACCGGGGGTACCGGTACCAAGTCAGTGTGCGGGGGTACAGGTTAGTCGAGGTCATTTGTACATGTAGGTAGAGGTGAAGTCACTACATAATTAGCAGTAGTGTACAAAACAAATGGAGGGGGGGTCAATGTAAATAGTTCTGTGGCCATTTGATTAATTGTTCAGCAGTCTTATGGCTTGGGGGTAGAAGCTGTTAAGGAGCCTTTTGGTCCAAGACTTGGCGCTCCAGTACCGCTTGCCGTGCCCTCTTCACGACTGTCTTGGTGTGTTTGGACCATGATAGTTTGTTGGTAATGTGGACACCAAGGAACCTGAAACTACTTATACCTTGGTTGAAGACTGTCAATCTCTGATGAGGGTAATTATATGGTCAAAACATATTGACTTTATAGTGAATGGCTTCTAGCTCTATATATCTCCATCTTTCAACTGCCCTGTTATAGTTTAACCATGTAACAACCCTTCTTTGATACTACACACTGCAATTCTTCTGGCCTCATTCTCATTGTAGTCAAATATCTCTATCGTTTTGCCAGAAACCCTGGAGCTGATGGCCCATTGGAGGGATCAGGAGAGGGATCGAAGTCCCAGTCCTCCACCTTCTCCTCCACGACGAAGAGCCAGAAGGAAAGCTCGGGATGGCTTGCCACAGAAGAAAAAGGCACGAGCCCCCCAAAAAAAAAAAAATCCATATTTTGACTCCCAGCAGTGCGCCTTTTTTAATTTTCCTCATTCTTTGTAAATATGGGTAACACTTTACTTGACACTGGGCTTCAAGTTAAGTGTTACCTAATTCAGTGTATGTTTGTGACTACCATGTTGACCCCACAGAGGCGCAAGTCGAAAGCAGCAGAGACTGCGTCAGTGGTGGCGTCACTGGGTGAGGCGCAGAGTGACGTGGTGCCCGGCGAGCCCCCTAAACTGCAGCACATGTACGGGGTGGACGCCTGGAAGAGATGGGTCCAGTGGAGCAAGACCCAGCCTGACCTGGAGAAGCCTCGTTTTGGCTGTGGGTCTGCTCACTGATACACTTGCCTATTGTGAAAATCCTGATATCACACATTTTTGTTGCTTTGCTTCTTCCTCATTTACTGCCTCCTTTATAGAATTCAACCTACCTCTTAATTGCCTGTGGGACTCGTTTAACTTAGTAGACTGAATAAGTTAACCTTGACGTTCTGTTTCCCCGTTACAGCGCGACCAATGGAGATTAAAGAGGATGTTTTAAAGTGCACTACAGCAGAGCTGGGCTACGGTCTCTGTCGGTTTATTTGTGAAGTCAAACGACCCAACGGAGAGTCCTACAGCCAGGACAGTCTGTTCTATCTCTGCCTCGGCATCCAGCAGGTAGAACAGACATACACACAAAAAACTCACTTCTGATGATATCATTCGGTTAAATGTCATGTATAATGGCCCCTCTTTCTGCAGTACTTATTTCAGAATGGGCGAATGGAGAACATATTCACTGATCTCTTCTATGGCAAGTTCACCCTGGAGATCACCAAGCTGCTGAAAGGCTTCAAACCTACCATAACAGCCAGTGGTAAGACGGCACATACACACACTCGTACTCCCAGTGGGGAAAATAAAGTTTATAACAAAAAAAAATGGTATTAAGGCCTTTGCTTTGACCTCTTATTCCATATCTCGCTCCTCCATCTTAACTCCCACTCTCTTCCTTTCCGTTTAGGTATAGTAGGTAGGTTGATGGTGTTGGGGTTGTGTTGTTAGCATGTTTGAATCTCTCCCCTCCCTCCCTCCCAGGCTACCTGCACTCGCGGGTGGAGGAGGAGTACCTGTGGGACTGTAAACAGCTGGGGGCCTACTCTCCCATCGTGCTGCTCAACACGCTGCTCTTCTTCTGCACCAAGTTCTTCCAGTTCAAGACGGTGGCCCAGCACCGCCAGCTCTCCTTCGCCCACGTTATGCGCTGCACCAAGTCCATCCACGACAACACCAAGTCCAACTTCCTGCGCTTCTACCCGCCCATCCCCAAGAAAGACCTAGCTACTGAGACAGCAGGTGCTTTGTCTTTTTGTTGTCTCCTTCACTCACCTCTCTACCCTTTGCTATTGTCTTGTTCATGTGTCTTTCTCTTTCTGATACTGTGTTTTGCATATGTTTCTGCTCCGATAAAACATTGCAGGATTTTAATTATTTTTCCATGAGACTGGAAAATAATGGACTAGCTTCTTCGGCGAGGCCTCAAGCTGCTTGGGAGTCCTCCCGGAGAGTAGGAAGCAAAGACGCCGGACGTGACGTGGTGAGATTAAGACGCTGGGAGACCAGTCCTCCATTACCGAGTATACTACTCATCAATGTTCAATCATTAATGAACAAACTTGGCCAACTCAGAGCGAGGATCTCCTTCCAGAGAGACATCAGATTCTGCAACATACCTTTGAGACTTGGCTTTCCTCCGACAACCAGCAGGTTTTTTTTTTTTTTTAGCAGATAGGAAGCAGTCTCTCTGGCAAGCGCAAAGGTGGTGGGCAATGCTTTATGACCAACACCCTATGGTGCGACGGAGGAAATGTACAGGAACTTGCAAGCCTCTGATGTCCACTATCCTCCCTGTGCCCAAGAACAGGAAAGGAACTGAATGACTACCGACCAGTAGCACTCACTTCCGTCATCATGAAATGCTTTGAGAGGCTAGTCAAAGACCATATCACCTCCTCCACACTGATTCTCAACACAGGGGGCGCACAAGGGTGTGTGCTCAGTCCCCTCCTGTATTTGCGGTATACCCACGACTGTGTGGCCTCGCACAGTTTCAACTCGATCATCAAGTTCGCTGACGACACAACAGTGGTAGGCCTGATTACCAACGTTGACGAGACAGCCTACAGGGAGGAGGTAGGCACTGACGGCGTGGTGACAGGTAAACAATCTCTCCCTCAACGTCAGCGAAAAACAAAGGAGTTGATTGTGGACTTCACTAGGAACCAGACTGGACACGTCCCCATCCTCAACGGTGTCACCATGAGACGGTTTGCCAAAAGGCACCTAAGACCAGAATCTGGTGAAACCAAGATTCAACTCTACTGAATGCCAAGCGTCACATCTGGAAGAAACCTGGCACCATCCCTACGGTGAAACATGGTGGTGGCAGCGTCATGCTGTGAGGATGTTTTTCAGCGGAAGGGACTTGGAGACTAGTCAGGATCGAGTTCCTTGATGAAAACCTGCTCAGGACCTCAGACTGGGGCGAATGTTCACCTTCCAATAGGACAACAACCCCAAACACATAGCCAAGACAACGCAGGAGTGACTTCGGGACAAGTCTGAAGCCAGAGCCCGGTCTTGAACCCGATTGAACATCTCTGAAAATAGCTGTGCAGCGACGCTTTCCATCCAACCTGACAGAGCTTGGGAGGATCTGCAGAAAATGGGAGAAACTCCCCAAATACAGGTGTGCCAAGCTTGAAGCGTCATACCCAAGAAGACTCGAGGCTGTAATTGCTGCCAAAAGTGTTTCAACAAAGTACTGAGGAGTCTGCATAACTGTAAATGTGATATTTCCTTCTATATGGGGTACTGTGTGTAGATCGATGAGGGGGGAAACTATTGCATCAATTTTAGAATAAGGCTGTAACGTAACAAAATGTGGAAGAAGTCAAGGGGTCTGAATACTTTCTGTATTCAGACCCCTTGAATACTGTAATCGCTGCCAAAGGTGCTTCAACAAAGTACTGAGTAGAAGGTCTGAATACTTATGTAAATGTGATATTCAAAGTTGTTTTTTAAATATATTTGCTAAAATTGATAACTGTTTTTGCTTTGTCATTATGGGTTATTGTGTATAGATTGAGGGGTGGGAACTATATAATCAATTTTAGAATAAGGCTGTAATGTAACAATGTGGAAATGGTCAAGGGGTCTGAATACTATCCAAATGCAGTTTTCTTTTTCTTCACTTGGTCCCCATGCCCCCTCAATGGTCATGGTGCTCCCGCTATGGTAATTCCCTCCCCACCTCCTAAAGTCTTTACTCTGCCTCCACCCCAATGGACATTTATGTCTTCATTACTGCTACAGTTTATGTATATAATGCTCTATATATATATATATATATATATATCATTTTCATTTTTTCACTTCTTCCATATGTTGGAGCTCCCAGCCTAAGATGTTCATTGTGCCCTGCAATCACACCTGCAACCCTGTACATGACTATTAAACACTATCTCTGTGTTGCCTTCAAGGTTTCTTCCTAATTAGGGAGTTCTTCCCTTGCCACTGTTGCCTTGGCTAACTCTTCAGGGGATTTGTGTGTGGGTTGCTGTTTTCAACTAGTGCATTTGTAAAAAGTATGACACAGATCAAATTTGATTCGTATGTAATCATGGACCGGTGTGTGTATGTGTAGCGGATGTAGATGGTGTGGCAGCGAAGAGGAAAAGGGATGACGAGGAGAAAGAGGAGGTGCTGGAGATGATGGAGAACAGTGAGAATCCCCTCCGCTGTCCTGTCCGATTGTACGAGTTCTACCTTTCCAAGTGGTGAGTGACACACACCATCTCCCCATACTGCAGGCCATGTTGCAGGCCAATCTAACATTTAGTAGTGTAACCAGAAATGATTCTTCTTGACATTGCTTTTCAAAACTCAGCTTTTCTGAGCTCTTTCCTCATATCACTGAAAACGAGCCCTCTCTAACACAGAGCTCTCCTCCTCACCCTCTTCTCTCCTCCAGCTCGGACTCGGTAAAGCAGCGCACTAACGTGTTCTTCCTGCTCCCGGAGCGCTCGTGCGTCCCCAACAGCCCCATGTGGTTCTCCTCCCAGGGCCTGGACGACCACACCTTGGACACCATGCTGACACGCATCCTCACCGTCAGGGAGATTCATCTGGGAGACCCCCAGAGGAACAAGCCCCAGTCCAAGGACCCTGAGTGGGTCCCCGACCAACACGACGACAACTCGGATTGACCATGAGGACTGGTACACACACACACACACGTACAGTTATAAGCTTTTGTTTACACACAAACACTACATGTTGATCCGTAAGGACTCCTAGGATCCACCTTCAGCCGTGTGTGCAGAGGAGTGGGTTCACACAGTTCTAGACTGAGACGGTGTCATGTACACACATTGTGTAGGAGATGTGTGTACATGCAAATTCTAAACAGATGCTCAACTGCTCAATGGAGACACTGTTCATGCTGTCTGGTCACTACAAGGCAAATGGATGGGAAAAAGCAGGAGGAATCACTTTAAGAACTGCCATACTGCCTTTGTCAGCATTATTGTGGTCGTAGAGAAAAACAAGTCCAGTTAACAAGCTATTTTCAAGTTCTGTAACGTCACCATAGGAGAGAGACGATGCTCTCCAGCCCTCTTCAACATGGACTCCGATTGGGGAAATGGTCAAAAGCTTTTAAGAATTTGGGATCCCATATCTGACCAGGTCCTTTACTGCTGAATTCAATATTCCCTGTTTTTCTTTATTGGGTCACTGTAGAAATTACAATGGATTGAAAAAAATGCCAGTGATGTCAGCGAAGTTGTTTGAGATTTTGTGTGTTAAAGGGATTAGCCTCGTTGTTTTGGGAATGAGATAATATTGTACGAACAACGAGTGATATAACTTGCTATCAGTGGTGTTGTCCATTGCCTACTAAAATTGATGGCTGGCAGACATTCCTTGAATTGGCTGTTATAGTGAGTCATTTCAACTTGTTAATTAAAATGCTTGATGTCACGTCAGTGCCCCTACATGCATGTATAATGTTGAAGGAAAAAAATGTCATTCTGTGTTTCCTTTATGTAGAACACTTGTGATGTCAGGAAAGAGGACGTAGAATCGTTTGTTCATTTGGAAAGACAAGCATTTACCTTGCAAGTGCTCCCCACACTAGTTCAAAATTGCATTGATTTTGTTCTGAGAAACTTTTTTTTAAATCAAATATTTTTAAATAAATACTGAAAAACAAATGTTTAACTTTGGAAGCTTTATTAATGCAGAGAATTACAGATGATTTTTTTGGTTTAAATTGTTATTATTGAGTCCTGAACACAATCTAAGAAGCATGCTCAAAGTGAAGATCTCTGATTACATTTTGTCAGTCAGTTTTAGAAAGCAATTAGAATGACAACATAGCGAAGCAGTATTACAGATGAACTTCAGTCATCAGCTCACAAACCCCTTAACTACTCATTCATCAATGCTAGCAAATGTGATACTTGAAATGTACTATTTGAAATAGAATGAAACTAATATTCTGACTTTTTATTTGGACCTAGAGGTGTTGTCCACCCAAAGTTCTATACTATTAGTTAAACACAGTAGAATACCCTTAAATTAATATTGTAGAAAATCTATAATTTTGCTTACAACTTGGGAATTTAATAGGAATGGAATTTCTCTAGATGTAATTCATTACATTGTCAGTTAAGAGTTAAAGCTACCTGCTCCTCTGGGCCGTCTATAATGATCAGGTGTGTTCCCCCATGGAGACGACAGTCATCCCGACTCTCAGTCCAGGTCAGTGTATTACTAGATGAGCAATACTTTCCCCCATAATGCAGTGCCTTCAGAATGTATTCACACCCCTTTACTTTATCCACATGTTGTGTTACAGCCTGAATTTCAAATGGATTAAATGTAGATTGTGCCACACGCAATACCCCATAATGTCAAAGTGGGATTTTGTTTGTAGAACAATACAAAATGTCAAGCTGAAATGTCTTTAGTCAAGTATTCAACCCCTTTGTTATGGCAGGCCTAAACATGTGCTTAACAAATCGCATTAAGTTGCATGGACTCATCCCGTGTTCAATAATAGTGTTTAACATGATTTTGAAATAATGACCTCATCTCTGTACCCCACACACAACTATCTGTAAGGTCTTTCAATTGAGTAGTGAATGTCAAGCACAGATTCAACCACAAAGACCAGGGAGGTTTTTCAATGCCTCGCAAAGAAGGGCAACGATTTGGTTTAAAAACAACAACAAAAAAATGTAAAAATGCAGATGTTGAATATCCCTTTGAGCACGGTGAAGTTATTAATTAGGCTTTGGTCACTACAGAGACATTCCTAACAGTAGCCGGAGAGGAAGGAAACTGCTCAGGGATTTCACCACGAGGCCAATGGTGATTTTTAAAAAAGGATTACAAAGCATAATGGTTATACTGAGACTGGATCAACATCAGTTACTCCACAATACTAACCTAAATGACAGCAGTAGGAATACAAGGACATAACAGCTATAGAAAACACAGGCATGTCTACGGGGAAGGTGTTGCTGTATATATTCAGAGTCATATTCCTGTAAAGCTCAGAAAGGATCTATATGACCAGTGAAGTGGAAGTCCTGTGGTTGCAGGTTCCCCTGCCTCATCTGAAGCCTCTTCTTTTATGCGTGCTGCTGTAGGCCACAAAGTGCAAACTCCGTATCTGGAGAATGTGTGATTTTTAGAGAAGGCCTGTGATACTAACAGAAATGTATTTTCTTGGTGACCTGAACATTGACTGGTTATCTTCCTCTCAAGTGAAAGCTTCTTACTGGGACGAATGCCTCTGACATGACCCAGGTTATCGCTCAACCAATTAGTGTATGCAAAGTGTTGTATCTGTGACATCAACTTGTATTGAACAGAACCTTTACTAATGATGCAGAGCTTTTCTCCAAAGCAATGTCCGTTCCCATTGGCCGTGGTGATCGTAACACTGGGGCGATAACAAGTAAAGCCAAAGTTCCAAATGCAGGGCCTAAAGTGATGAGATCATATAAATGTTGTTGAAGATGTAAAACATTTGTTGGTCTGGTGTGTATGAGGAGGAGGATCCAGATGCGGCGCTTTGCGTATTAGTAAAATGATTCTTGCCGGTTGTCGACAAGCATGCACCTGTTAAGAAACTGGGAACTGTTAGTGCCCCTCGGCTCGATGATGAATTAAAACAATTTTTTTATGGTGCAAAAAAAAAAGTGGCGAACAAGTCGGGCTGATTGGGTGATGCTCTAAAGTTATATTACCAAAAATAAGATAAATGACAAACAATGAAAAGAGATTTGAGCACCTTAAATTATATTATGGTCAGAAAACCCGATTTAATCTCCATTGTTCATTGAAGTTGATGGGCCATTTATAACAAACCTTTTGATGTAGCCAATCATTTCAATGACTATTTCACTGGTAAAGTGGACAAACTGAAGAGAATTTTAAAACATTGAACAGTGAGCCATTTATTTGTGTATTAAAGATCTAATAATGACCGAAGTATTGCTGTTTGGATTTTGGTCAAGTTTGTGGGGAAACTATTGTTATCCATCAATAATGATAACCCACCAGGTATAGACAACCTAGATGGAAGACTATTGAGAATGGTAGCAGACTGTATTAACCACCCCTATTTGGATGTCTTTACCCAAAGCCTAAAGGAGCTGAAGTAATTCCACTACCTAAATAGTAAAGCACCAGTTACAAGTCCCAGGTTTGGGGCTGGTGTAGCAGATAATACACTGCTCAAAAAAAGAAAGGGAACACTTAAACAACACAATGTAACTCCAAGTCAATCACACTTCTGTGAAATCAAACTGTCCACTTAGGAAGCAACACTGATTGACAATCAATTTCACATGCTGTTGTGCAAATGGAATAGACAACAGGTGGAAATTATAGGCAATTAGCAAGACACCCCCAATAAAAGGAGTGGTTCTGCAGGTGGTGACCACAGACCACTTCTCAGTTCCTATGCTTCCTGGCTGATGTTTTGGTCACTTTTGAATGCTGGCGGTGCTTTCACTCTAGTGGTAGCATGAGACGGAGTCTACAACACACACAAGTGGCTCAGGTAGTGCAGCTCATGCAGGATGGCACATCAATGCGAGCTGTGGCAAGAAGGTTTGCTGTGTCTGTCAGCGTAGTGTCCAGAGCATGGAGGCGCTACCAGGAGACCAGCCAGTACATCAGGAGACGTGGAGGAGGCCGTAGGAAGGAAACAACCCAGCAGCAGGACCGCTACCTCCGCCTTTGTGCAAGGAGGAGCACTGCCAGAGGCCTGCAAAATTACCTCCAGCAGGCCACAAATGTGCATGTGTCTGCTCAAACGGTCAGAAACAGACTCCATGAGGGTGGTATGAGGGCCCGACGTCCACAAGTGGGGGTTGTGCTTACAGCCCAACACCGTGCAGGACGTTTGGCATTTGCCAGAGAACACCAAGATTGGCAAATTCGCCACTGGCGCCCTGTGCTCTTCACAGATGAAAGCAGGTTCACACTGAGCACGTGACAGACATGACAGAGTCTGGAGACGCCGTGGAGAACGTTCTGCTGCCTGCAACATCCTCCAGCATGACCGGTTTGGCGGTGGGTCAGTCATGGTGTGGGGTGGCATTTCTTTGGGGGGGCCGCTCAGCCCTCCATGTGCTCGCCAGAGGTAGCCTGACTGCCATTAGGTACCGAGATGAGATCCTCAGACCCCTTGTGAGACCATATGCTGGTGCGGTTGGCCCTGGGTTCCTCCTAATGCAAGAAAATGCTAGACCTCATGTGGCTGGAGTGTGTCAGCAGTTCCTGCAAGAGGAAGGCATTGATGCTATGGACTGGCCCGCCCGTTCCCCAGACCTGAATCCAATTGAGCACATCTGGGACATCATGTCTCGCTCCATCCACCAACGCCACGTTGCACCACAGACTGTCCAGGAGTTGGCGAATGCTTTAGTCCAGGTCTGGGAGGAGATCCCTCAGGAGACCATCCGCCACCTCATCAGGAGCATGCCCAGGCATTGTAGGGAGGTCATACAGGCATGTGGAGGCCACACACACTACTGAGCCTCATTTTGACTTGTTTTAAGGACATTACATCAAAGTTGGATCAGCCTGTAGTGTGGTTTTCCACTTTAATTTTGAGTGTGACTCCAAATTCAGACCTCCATGAGTTGATAAATTTGATTTTCCATTGATAATTTGTGTGATTTTGTTGTCCGCACATTCAACTATGTAAAGAAAAAAGTATTTAATAAGAATATTTCATTCATTCAGATCTAGGATGTGTTATTTTAGTGTTCCTTATATATTTTTTAGCAGTGTAGTTCCTGTAACACAGGATAAATGATGGAAACAGGAGAACGTGGCTTCTCTTTCAAAGGTCCTCTCAATTATGAGAACACACAGGTGCAGGATCGCATATGGTCCGTGTGACGCGAACACGTCTCACTGCCCCCTACTGGCCAACAGTAGTATAAATGCATTGCAGTGGCTGACCTTTGGAGGACTGATATTTCAGTAAAAGCGTTCTTCCCCAATACAAAGAAACTAATACATGAACACATGACCATACATTTTGTGTGCATCACAAACCCTTTCCTGGCTCAAACAGCCAACCAATATGTTTGCTGCCTGTTCTTAGTAAACTGATGGAGAAAATGGTTTGAACAAATACAATGCAATTTTTCGAGTAAGCTAAGATGATAAGATGGAGCTGTATTGTTAGATTTCAGTGCAGCCTTGATGTTATTGATAATTTGTTACTGAAAAAAACTCACTTATGGCTTTACGTCACCTGCCATCACATGGTTGGAGAATTACTTATCCAATAGAACTCAGTTTTCTTCAATGGAAGCTTCCCTAACATCATATGTACAGTGCAATATCCCACACGGCAGTTGCCTTGGGTCGTTACTCTTCTCTATTTTCACAAATAATTTGCCAATTGTCTTACAAGAAGCAAAATGACTGTATGCTGATGATTGCACACTTTACAAATCAGCACCTACATCCAGTAAGCTCACAGACTCTTAGCAAGGAGTTAAGTCTGTCAGAATGGGTAATATACAAAGCTGTTTTGAAATACATCTAAACACTTAAATCATTGTATTTGGTTCAAAGCATTCTCTTAGACCTAAACCTCAACTTCACAAAGGGTGTAACCATTGAAGATGTTGAACTCCTAGGAGTAACATTGGATAGTCAGATCATGGTCAAGTCATATTGACAAAGTTATGAAGATGGGGAAAGGTACACATTACCAAAAGTATGTGGACACCTGCTCGTAGAACATCTCATTTCAAAATTATGGGCATTAATATGGAGTTGGCAATTTATCAATTTACCAAAAGACTCGCAGATGTAATCGCCTTCAAACTGTTATTCTACGAAGTATTGACTCGGGGGTGTGAATACTTAGTTCCAGTCAAAAGTTTGGACACAGCTACTCATTCAAGGGTTTTTCTTTTCTTTTTATTATTTTCTACATTGTAGAATAATAGCAAAGACCTCAAAACTATGAAATTACACATGGAATCATGTCACCAAAAAAGTGTTTACAATATATATTTTAGATACTTCAAAGTAGCCACAGCTTTGACAGCTTTGCACACTCTTGGCATTCTCAACCAGCTTCGTGAGGTCGTTACCTGGAATGCTTTTCCAACAGTCTTGAAGGAGTTCCCACATATGCTGAGCACTTTTTGGCTGCTTTTCCATCACTCTCTGGTCCAACTCATCTCAATTGGGTTGAGGTTGGGTGATTGTGGAGACCAGGTCATCTGATACAGCATTCCATCACTCTCCTTCTTGGTCAAATAGCCCTTACAGTCTGGAGATGTTTTGAGTCATTGTCCTGTTGAAAAACGAATGATAGTCCCACTAAGTGCAAACCAGATGGGATGGTGTATCACTGCAGAATGCTGTGGTAGCCATGCTGGTTAAGTGTGCCTTGAGATCTAAATAAATCACTGACAGTGTCACCATCACACCTCCATGCTTCACGGTGGGAACCACACATGTGGAGATCATCCGTTGTCTAGCAGTGATCCACTTGACAGAGTTAAAAGAATATGCAAATATTGTGCAATCCAGGTGTGCAACGATCTTCGGCTTACCCAGAAAGACTGTAATCGCTGCCATATGTATAGACTCAGGATTGTGAATAGTTATGTAAATTAGATTTCTGAATTGAATTTTCTATAAATATGATAAGATTTCTAAAAAACATGTTTTCACTTTGTCATTATGGGGTATTGGGTGAGAATTTTTTTTTAATCCATTTTGAATTCAGGCTGTAATACAAAATGTGGAACAAGTCAAGGGGTAAGAATAGCTTCTGAAGGCACCATAGGTGTAGAAAAGAGTGGTTCTTCAAGATGTTAGGCGTTACTGTGAATGAGTTAACTTTGAAGCTGTGAGTCAACTCTCAACATATTGAATTTCCTACCTTTTTCAATATTCTTGATACATCACCAGAAGCGTACTGTATAGGTGTTCAGTCATCTCTAGTTTGTTGTCCCTGAACTAATGTAGGTAATATTTAAAAAAGCTGAACAAACTTAATTAATAAAATGGATTCCAGATGTTTAGATATTGGATGCACACAACCTTCTTGTTTTCAAACCATAGGTCTAGAAACACTGAAAAGCAGAAAAACATGTGTACAAAACACAATCAACATGGTGTGCTAAAAAGAGACATTGTGTGAACGGAAGATATCCAACGAGTTTTTGATTTGGTTTGTGTTACACCATAATATTTCAAATATATATGAAAATTGTAATGTATGTAGAAAATGAGCAGTAATCTCCTGTACTCCACTCACCAATACAGTTTCTACTCATCAACGCTAGTTAAAAATATTTTTAAATAGTTGTGTTCAGAGCAAAATTCAAGATACTGTTTCATGCACTTAAGAGTGTCTCATATTATCACAGTTGACAACAAAACAAAACTTGGTCTTTACTACCCCATTCTGGCACGGTCTTCAGCATTGAGATTTTATACATTTTCTCCTGGCCAGTTATCAGGCTCATTGCGATACCAGAAGCTAGGGTAGAAAGATGGTAACACATACATAAATAACAATTTGGGGTAACAAACCCTCACGATTTCCCCAGTATTTGTGTGTCGTGTCAGTCATGGAAAACACATCACAATATACACTACCGTTCAAAAGTTTGGGGTCACTTAGAAATGTCCTTGTTTTTGAACGAAGAGTTTTTAAAACATTGTCCATTTAAAATAACTTAAAATTGATCAGAAATACAGTGTAGACATTGTTACTGTTGTAAATTACTATTGTAGCTGGAAACGGCCCATTAACAGCAACCACCACTCCACATTGTGTTAGCTAATTTTAAAAGGCTAACTAGTCTTTAGACTAGTTGAGTATCTGGAGCATCAGCATTTGGTGGTTCGATTACAGGCTCAGAATGGCAAGAAACAAAGAACTTTCTTCTAAAACTCATCAGTCTATTTCTTGTTCTGAGAAATGAAGGCTACTCAATGCCAGAAATTGCCAAGATACTGAAGATCTCGTACAACGCTGTGTACTACTCCCTTCACAGAACAGCGCAAACTGTCTCTAACCAGAATAGAAAGAGGAGTGGAAGGCCCCGGTGCACAACTGAGCAAGAGGACAAGTACATTACTGTCTAGTTTGAGAAACAGAAGCCTTACAAGTCCTCAACTGGCAGCTTCATTAAATAGTACCCGCATAACACCAGTCTCAATGTCAACAGTGAAGAGGCAACTCCAGGATGCTGGCCTTCTAGGCAGAGTTGCAAAGAAAAAGCCATATCTCAGACTGGCCAATAAAAAGAAATGATTAAGATGGGCAAAATAACACAGACACTGTACAGAGAAAGATTGGGAAAAAGTGTTATGGACAGACGAATCTAAGTTTGAGGTGTTCAGATCACAAAGAAGGACATTTGTGAGACAGAAAAAATGAAAAGATGCTGGAGGAGTGGTTGACGCCATCTGTCAAGCATGGTGAAGGCAATGTGATGGTCTGGAGGTGCTTTGGTGGTGGTAAAGTGGGAGATTTGTACAGGGTAAAAGGGATCTTGAAGAAGGAAGGCTATCACTCCATTTTTTCAACGCCATGCCATACCGTGTGGACACCGCATAACTGGAGCCATTTTCCTCCTACAACAGGACAATGACCCAAAGCAGAGCTCTAAACTATTCAATTACTATTTAGGGAAGAAGCAGTCAGCTGCTATTCTGTCTATAATGGAGTGGCCAGCACAGTCACTGGATCTCAACCCTATTGAGCTGTTGTGGGAGCAGCTTGACAGTATAGTACGTAAGAAGTGCCCATCAAGTCAATCCAACTTGTGGGAGGTGCTTCAGGAAGCATGGGATGAAATCTCTTGACAACTAGAATGCCAAAAGTCTGCAAGGTTGTAAATTGCTGCAAATGGATGATTCTTTGCCGAAAGCAAAGTTTGACGGACACAATTATGATTTCAATTAAAAAATCATTATTTAAAACCTTGTCAACGTCTTGACTAATGTCCTATTCATTTTGCAACTCATTTCATGTATGTTTTCATGGAAAACAAGGACATTTCTAAGTGACCCCAAACTTTTGAATGGTAGTGTACATGGCAGCAATATTTAACTGAATGATCATGCTTTACGAATAGTGAGTTGTGATTTGAAGCAAATGCATTACTATTTGAATAACAAAATATCTGACCTTTTCGTCTAGAGGTGGGTTGTCCACCCACAACCATGTTTTCTCTTGTTGTGCATCCGTTAGCCCGATCCAGAACTCAATGTCATTGTTAAGGATCTTTTTTTAAAGAACTTTCTCATCTCAAAAGGTCTTTACCAGAAAGTTGAACAGAAAATTAATATTAGAGTACTTCTCTGGGTTAACACAGTCATCTAAGGCCTTAGTAAAAGGTGATTGTAGATGTACTTTATCATAACGTCATTGAATAGTAATACTGTTGGCTGTCTATGACGACCAGGAGTACCCCCATGGAAATACACATATCCCGACTGATTCCAGGTCAGTTAATCAGTGGAGAAGTAATAGCACATTTCCCCCCCCCCCCCCATGTTGCTCCCAGCCTTTGGCACATAGACTGGTATTCCCTGTGGAGGAAAGGAACAAAAATAACCCTAATGCCATTCAGTGTCCCACATCAATCATATGTCTACAGTTCCATTCCAAAAACAGAGTATTTATGGAATTATATACCATAGTATATGAACAGGGAAAATGTTACTGTCTTTCATGTTACTGACAGCATATGTTACTGTCTTTCATGTTACTGACAGCATATGTTACTGTCTTTCATGTTACTGACAGCATAGATTCATATATTGACCTGAGACATTTTCACGACTGCCATTATGAATATAAACATGTTGATTTACTATCCATATATATTTCACCTGCCTATATAGGAATAAGGAGTGACTAAAGCTTAAACCTAACATTTCACCCTATAAAACCATTGATTTCTGTGTATTTCTTGTTCCATTTTGTATCCTGGAAATATACATTTGATATATTAATTCCAATTGAGTAAATTCTAGAAATGTAAAACACATGCCTATTTAATGTTGAAATCTTTTAGGTAATACTTTTAGGTATTACTGAATAGTGTGCCACCATTTGGGACATTTCTGCATAGTAGAATCTACTCACCTCTGGTTGTGGGGCAAGTGGGTGGAATTCTCTGATCAATCAATTCTTGATTTAGCCAATTTTTTTAAAACTAAGAATGAATCCAAAAGCTAGTCACATGACTACCACTTCTCTCTTCTTGTTGAATCATGAAATCCATAATTTACTCATAAATGTAATGGTAAAGGCCATAACAAAACCATTGGTACAAAACCAAAGATATTGATCTGTTTTAAGCAGTCAATCATATGTCATCTTGAAAACTATACACTTTTATACTAATATCACCAATCTGAGGTAAAATGGATGTGTAATTCCACAACATTTTCTGGGGTGAAAATGAAGGTTTGTGTAGGTTATTAACACAAACTGTCCACATTAGGGAAATTCGCAGAATATACAATTTACTATGGCAAAATATTTCAACATGTCTATTTAAGATGATAGTATACACTATATATGCAAAAGTATGTGGACACCCGTCAAATTAGTGGATTTGGCTATTTCAGCCACACCCGTTGCTGACAGGTGTATAAAATCGAGCACAGAGCCATGTAATCTCCATAGACAGACATTGGCCTTACTGAAGAGCTCAGTGACTTTCAACATGGCACCACCTTTTCAACAAGTCAGTTAGTCAAATTTCTGCCCTGCTATAGCTGCCCCGATCAACTATAAGTGCTGTTATTGTGAATTGGAAACGTCTAGTAGCAACAACGGCTCAGCCTTTAAGATGTAGGCCACACAAGCTCACAGAACGGGAGCTTGTGTCCTCGGTTGCAACACTCACTACCGAGTTCCAAGCTGCCTCTGGAAGCAACGTCACAAGAACTGTGACTGTGACTCAGCCAACAATTGTTGATATCCTCCGTCCTCTACCTGACCCTTACAGACGCAGATGCCGGACCCGAAGACGTTCAAGCAGCACTTTGAGAGCAAGCATCCCAAATCCCCAATGCCCCCAGAGCTGGATGATGTTGAGGCTTAAAAGACCAACACACACAATGGACCTACAGCTGGGTTAAGATGCTCTCATCATTCAGACTCCCAGTTTACATGTTAGAAGCAAACTCTTTCCCTATGCTAAAGTTGTATTTTGTATGACTCAATATGTGGATATGTTGTCACTCATCGCCTTTCATGTTGTGATTCACAGACACACGATGACCACGATTAGAGCGCTGCAACTGGAACTTAATGGCGTCAAGAGACAAAATACTGAGACCCCTGGACATGGGTGGGGGATATTTGTAACAATGACATAAAAAGGGGGGCAGAAGCACACCAGCACCCCATATTATATGTCCAACCATCCCTGAACTTCAGACTCTTTTGAAGCGCCCATCTTAATTATATGAGCCCACTCTACCTACATCCCTTTTCCCCATGGTGCTTCCTTCATTAATACCTGATTCAGTAACATCTAGACTCTTACACGTCTAAAAGTATCAGGGTGTTACTGTTTTTGCAACTTTTTCTCAGTTGTGTACCGCTGTCTTACTTTAACCACCAACTCTTTTCTATACCTCCTCCCATACACTCTTGTGCAAATCATTTCTGCTTTCTTTGAGAATGGTGTCATAGTGGAAAGGATTTGTTATTTGCCTAAGACTGAGTCTTGTTCTGCCTGTAAAAGGCCCTGGTTGAAATAGTGCCAAAATCACTGTTGATAGTCACCTGGTCCACGTTGTAACAGTTGTATTTTGCATTTGACCATTTCCAAGAAATGTAGCAATATATATGAAATCATTCCTCTGCCTATTTGATCCATTCTGAAGGAAAGCAGTGCATATGTTTTGTGTGTGAGAGAGAATATGTATGCCTTGTAAATCTAGCAGAAAATGTGTTGCTTCCAAATGCAAGTTAAACGCCATTCCGTCTATACTGATACCAGACAAATGCATACTTACAAGTATTTTCAAATGTATTTCCAATATACTGGAATGCTATGTAGCTGGAGAGGGGTTGGAGTTTCTGGAGGTCTGTGTTCACTGGCAATTCCTCTCACTTCTGCATCAAATCAACCTCTACAATATATATTTTACTTATTTTATTACAAATATAGCAGTACACAGTCCTCCATAAATATATTGACAATGACACATTCCTGTGTATTAGATCCTCTGTACATAGAAAATCTGCAAACAAATAGGAATGACATTTGCCATTGCTACTAACTTGTACTTGTTCAAAGTATAATTAAAGAAATGTAAAAAAAAAAATGTAATTTGTCACGCACTTATGGTCCATATTTTTTTCGTTTTAATTGAACCATGTGTAGTACATCTAAAAGAGACAATGAGAAATTCTTGGTTCAACAAGACAACAGTCATCAAAAGGGTAGAAATGTAGCGTTGCACATGTCAGAGTACTTTACAGCTTTGATTGGATACATATAATATATGACAAAGGGTGATGTAATTATCTGAATTACTGTAGATGTGAATAGTTTAAGAGTGAAGTATGGTTATAAATCGAATGCGAAGATCCGTCGTTATGAAAGAGGTAATGTGTGTTATTTATTCATATACCATTCTCACACTCAATATCAATATATTATACTGAACAAAAATGTAAACACCACATATAAAGTGTTGGTCCCATGTTTCATGAACTGAAATAAAAGATCCCAGAAATGTTCCATATGTACAAAAAGTTTATTTCTCAAATGTTCATGAATTTACATAAGTTTACATCCATGTTAGTGAGCATTTCTTCTTTGCCAAAATATTCCATCCACCTGACAGGTGGGGCATTTCAATAAACTGATTAAACAGCATGCTCATTAGACAAGTGCAGCTTGTGCTGAGGACAATAACAGGCCACCTTATAATGTGCAGTTTTTCCACACAACATACTCACAGTTTTTTCTCAAATTTTGATGGAGCATGCTGACTGGTGGATTGTCCACCAGAGCTGTTGCTGGAGTAGTAATTTCTCTACCAATGTCGTTGTAGAGAATTTGGTAGTATGTCCAAGCGCAGACCAATTTTAACCATGACAGCTCAGGACCTCCACATCCAGCTTCTTAACATGCAGTATCATCTGAGATCAGACACCCCGATAGCTGATGAAACTGGAATTGCACAACTGAAGAATTTGTCAGAAGAAACCGTCACAGGGAAGCCCATCTGCGTGTTCGTCGTACTCACCAGGGTCTTGACCTGACTTCAGTGGACAAATGCTCACCTTTGATGGCCACTGGCACACTGAAGAAGTGTGCTCTTCATGGATGAATCCTGCATCGCGTGGGCAAGCGGTTTGCTGATGTCAACATTGTGAACAGAGTGCCCCATGGTGGCGGTGGGGTTATGGTATGGGGAAATAAACTATGGACAACGAACACAATTGCATTTTATCGATGGCAATTTGAATTGAATGCACAGAGAAACCGTGACGAGATCCTGAGGCCCATTGTTTCATTCATCCGCCGCCAACAACTCATATTTCAGGATGATAATGCGCGGTCCCATGTTGCAAGGATCTGTACACAATTCCCGGAAGCTGAAAATATCAACATTCTTCCATGTCCTGCATACTCACAAGCATGTTTGGCATGGATCAACGTGCAGGACAGCATGTTCCAGTTCCTGACAAAATCCAGCAACTTTAAAAAAATATTGAAAAGGAGTGGGACAACATTCCACAGGCGTCAATCAACAGCCTGATCAACTCTATGCTAAGGTGATGTGGGCTCCCGAGTAGCGTAGCGGTCTAAGGTACTGTGTCAGTCGTGCAAGAGGTGTCACTGGTTCAAATCCAAGCTGCATTATTATTGTTATTTGACCCTGCTGGTAATCTATGAACATTAGAACATCTTGGCCATGTTCTGTTATAATCTCCACCGGGCACAGCCAGAAGAGGACTGGCCACCCCCCATACCCTCTCTAGGTTTCTTCCTAGGTTCTGGCCTTTCTAGGGAGTTTTTCCTAGCCACTGTGCTTCTACACCTGCATTGCTTGCTGTTTGGGGTTTTAGGCTGGTTTCTGTACAGCACTTTGTGACATCAGCTGATGTAAGAAGGGTTTTTATAAATACATTTGATTGATTAATTGCATCACACCCGGCCGTGATTGGGAGTCCCATAGGGCGGGGCACAATTGGCCCAGCGTCATCCGGGGTAGGTCGTCATTGTAAATAAGAATCTGTTCAGATTATTGCTATCAACCCTGTTTGTATCTTTTGGAACAATGGTAGTGAAGTTTATTAAAATGATGTAGAATAGATGGGCCACCACAGATGTTACAGGCATCCACAGGTCTTGACCACCATGTTGCGATGCTTCTTTAGGATCACATTGTTGTTGTCCTCGTAGAAGAGTACAGAGATGGGACTGAGCTTGGTGGGTGCGCAGAACGCTTTGGGAACCTCATCTGGCTTCAAAAGGTGAACCTGCCATGAAAAAAGGTCAATCAGATTTATTCATACATACACTTTGATATAATCAATGATAATATCCTGTTTATAAAAGAGGTATGGATTATTATTATGCAGATGCTTCAGTGCTCTCCTACCTCAGTGGGATGTGGTTTCGCCCCCCTTGTCTAAATGTGTATGTGTTTTATATATTTTTTATCCCGGGTTGTCTGTGCTCCACAAGACTTTATAGCCCACTGAGCCAAAGCCTAGACTTTCAGAAGTTCAACAACAACTTCCATGAAACAAGCTAAAACATTTCAATGGGCCATTGACCTAGCTAGTGACTTAAAAAAATATATTTGGTCTTTAAGTTTTATATTATACACACACAACATAGGAAAGCCTCTGGTGACAAAATAGGGTCAGTGGAATTAGAATGATGACCAGGAATTGTATAGGATTCTAATGGTAACCATAGCGTTCCAAACTCATTTCTATGGCAACACAGCTGTCAATTTTGTAAACAACAATTTCAAATATATGTGTTGCCATGAGACATCTAACCGTTAGAACATATCGGCGTTCTATTGAACGTTTTCTGTTCGAAAACAAGAACAACTTCAATTTGCTGTTCAACAACAACAAACTTGACGGATTTTTGAGACCTGAGATTGAAACATCGACTGGAAAATGCCTGGGTGCTTTTCAAGATTGACGGAGAGAGTGCGAGGACTTCGGCAGCCTTCTGCGTCGACAGGTTGTTCAAATTCATTTATGGGTTGTTTTTGTTGTCTTTTTCCGTTTTGCAGGGTTCGCGATCGTCGGGAGGTGGACAGCGACAGCGACTTCGAAGAGGGTACGTGGAGTTTTAAACTTCTTATTTTACCACATTCAACATTGACAATGTAATTTGTTAAATGTTGTGTATTTCTGTAATCCAAACTTTCAAGGTAACGTTAACTTGAGTAATTGTTGCTAAGCAATGCACTTTTGCTAGTAGTACTAGCTAGCGTGCTACGTTTTACGTCCTAATAATTGTTTGTTTGTTTTCCTTTTCCTACTTTTAGAATCAACTGTACTGGATGAGGTCCAGTTGGATGTGCCACTGCTGCCAGTTATCCTTCATGTCCAGGATGCTGCTATCATCCTTGAGGTACACTTTTCAGAAAGCTTTTGGTTTTATGTTTGAAAAGTATCCCACATATTCATTCTGAAAATCTTTGTTGTCTGCTTTAGGAGGCCACTGGTAATTGGCAGCTGATACCGATTAGGTACAGCCCCCTGTACTGTGGGCCTGTTGTGATCAGGGTAAGAGAACCACACACAGTCACATCACCGTTACAATGTTTGCTGTTTCTAACCTGAATGTACTGTAATGTCACCCCCCTCTTGTGCAGAACAATGCCAGTCCGGTGGCTAAAGCCTGGAGAACTTTCCAGTTCATCAGCCCCATTATCACCTACATGCGTGGGGGATCCCAGGTATGTGTCTTTGTAACTATCTAGTCCTAATCTACATTGTCAGAGTCATGTGATCAAGATGGAAATATGTTACAGCGATGGCTGATGTTGTTTTGTTGATGTTACTTGTCGTTTCTCTCCACAGCAGGTGGTGGTGAGGATGCACCATGTGAGTAGGGTTCGAGGCCTGGAGACTCAACTGGTGTGGGCCATCTCCAAGGAGACAGCCAGGCTTAGTCCAGAGGGCATCCCCTACTGTGCCACCAAGGTGCAGTCCGTCACTTGGATCCAGGTAAGATGTAAATACTACTGAAATAGTATTAGATTAGGCTTTTCTTGACTTATTCCATTTGGCCTTAACATGTCATCTCTCTCTGTCAGTATGTGGCTGGCAGGGTGACCCAGTATGCGTCTCACCTCCGCCACGAGACGTCTGTGGACGTGACGTTTGGCTGCTACCAGGTAAATAAAAATGTTCCTATGTATATAGAATACCAATTACTGTGCATTTTTCCATTAGATATGCTCTGTTTTCTAATAATGCGTGTGTGTGGTAAACAGGTGTGTTGTGTGTGTTTTTGGAGCAGCAGACTGATGTCTCGGTGGTGTACGCCACTCTCCACATGGGGCTGGATGGGCTGCTCTCCTCCTCGGCATGGTCGGAGGCTGCCTCCGTCTCTACGCCCACCAATCAGCAGTTCACTGAGCCAGAGCCTGAAGGCCACAACTGCTATGAGGTCAGATGTTAGACACACAGCTACACATTCTATAGACTAGTAGCATTAAGATCCATCCATTGACCCATTGTTTGTCATGTCATGTCACTGATGTTGAATGTTTGTTCTGTTGTTGTAGGGCTGGGAGGAGGACCTGCTGCCTGAGGAGAGGGAGGTTCCTCTGCTAAAGTGAGTTCCTCTAAATATCTGTGTAGTCTGGGCTTGTCAGATGCTGAAGCATAGTTGTCACCATCCTATATCCCCATTGACTCTACTGGTTGACATTCTCCATTCCCTCCCTCCCACAGCCTCTACCTTACCACCAAGAGAGTGGAGGACATCGCCCTGAGGCTCGTCTCCCTGCGCCAGGCCTTCACTGTGAGTGGACCCACTTAAAATGTTTCTCTCTGTATCTTCTTGTTCTGTCTGTCTCCTAGAGGAAGATGGGTGTCTCACCCTAACTCTTCCCTCTTCTCTAGACACTGCTTGGTTCCACCCTGAGCAGGAACCATCTGTTTGTGGCAGGAAAGGTCCTAATGGGCGCACTGGTTCAAGCCCACCACATGGTAGCTCACTAACTCATTATTCATTCAAGGGAAAGAGAGCGTCCTCAGTGGGAAATGTGTTCTGTTCATTAACATCAACGCTCTTTGCTTTGTGATAGGACGAGGCCGAATTCATCCGTGCCTATAATGACTTTGTGGACTACCTGAGTGACCCCTCGAAGGAGATTGACATTGAGAGGGAGCTGGCTGAGGCAAAGGTGGGTTCATTAACTCTTTCATGTCTCCACATGCATGTCTTTTATACATCACAGTATCTGATCTGTTTGAAATCATTCCTATTTTCTTGTCCTAGATCCATCATGTTAACCTGATAGATGTCCTCTTTGAACTGGTGCTGTTTGGGTTGATGATAGCTCAGAAGTCCCTGATTGTGGTAAGTAGCATCTCACTGGTACATGTTTCGATGTCTCTCTATTAGCAAATTCACTTCAATTTCTCTTCTCTCCTCCTCTGTTTCCTTTAGCACCCTGGTGGGTTCATGGAGCGTCTGTACGCTCTCCTGTACTCCTTCCTGCCCGCTGCTGCCAGCATTGAGCCAAAGGCTGAGAGATACCTGCTGCTGCTCAATGTAAGAGTCAAGAGTTTACTTCCTTATTCCTAGTTGACCTGAATAACAGGGTTTCAATGACATTTTACAGGGAGTAACTCTCCTTGTCTCTTTCCTCTTGGTAAGCTAGTAACTCAGAGCCATTATCTATGTGTTGTGTGGTGTTCTCTTCAGGGCGGGCTGATGGCTCTGCTTGATGACATGTTTGGGCAGCAGCTGGCCTGGTACTTTAACCCAGAATCTCTGGTCACTGAGCTCTCCAGCCTCCTGGAGTACCACCTGGAGAACCTCATGGCCAGCATGTAGTCCTACTGCAGAGATCTGAAAGGCCACTCTCTCTCTGTCTGTCCATCTCTCTCTCTCTCTGTCCGTCCATCTCTCTCTCTCTCTCGCTCTCCATCCATATCTCTCTCTCTGTCCATCTCTCTTTCTCTCTCTCAGGATTTGAGGACTTGAAGTGCTTTGTTGAACCTTGATTAGTTAACACAAATTAAATTAATGTATTCTCTTGTTTTCTCTCCCCACAGGATTCTTGTGACACTTTGCCACCTAACAGGGATCTGGACACTAATGCACTACATTACTTTGCACTGAATTTTACATTTTTAAATAAAATAACTGGTAGTTTAAAAGCATTTGTCTCTGTCTTTTTTCATTTACTTGATCATTTCATCACAATTTCCTCTTCCTGGAGGTATGAGGCTAATATTACATGAACAATTATGCTTTATTCTTTAGATATGGAAATTAACAACAATCAATTGTGCGAGAGGGGGAGATGAGGTTACACGTCCTGTTAAAACTAACACAGCTCAAAAACCAAACGGAATCTGGGAATAATGTGTACATCACTGGTTAGAGGACAATGTGTAGTAGACAGCTAGCTAGGCCTACATTTAGAAGTGTTGCATTTTGATTCAAGTGGGTCGCCAACACGGTAAGTGTAATGCAACTCTTTTTTTGTTCATCACTTCCATCAATGTCACGCTGAAATCAATAGAATGGGGGTTAAATGGTGGTGTAGCACTGTTTGAAGTAACACTATTCACACTTGGAATAACCTATACACGGTTGGTTAGATGAACTTGTAGAGGAATTCCATTTTTATCTTGGAATTTCAGGTGTTGATTTCGGTAGGAAACAGACCACTTTTTTGTTAGCTATCTTTAACTTAAAAGAAATCACGACGCGACATAGGATATCAACAGTGACACTATTTAAGTGACAGTTTGACTGTCAAATCCATGTATTGGTGTGTGGCCATAGACTTTTATAGAGAGAGCGCGTTTCATTTTCTTTGCGTGGGGGATATTTGTGACAATGACATAAAAAGGGGGGCAGAAGCACACCAGCACCCCATATTATATGTCCAACCATCCCTGAACTTCAGACTCTTTTGAAGTGCCCATCTTAATTATATGAGCCCACTCTACCTACATCCCTTTTCCCCATGGTGCTTCCTTCATTAATACCTGATTCAGTAACATCTAGACTGTTACACGTCTAAAAGTATCAGGGTGTTACTGTTTTTGCAACTTTTTCTCAGTTGTGTACCGCTGTCTTACTTTAACCACCAACTCTTTTCTATACCTCCTCCCATACACTCTTGTGCAAATCATTTCTGCTTTCTTTGAGAATGGTGTCATAGTGGAAAGGATTTGTTATTTGCCTAAGACTGAGTCTTGTTCTGCCTGTAAAAGGCCCTGGTTGAAATAGTGCCAAAATCACTGTGGATCAAAATCACTGTGGATAGTCACCTGGTCCACGTTGTAACAGTTGTATTTTGCATTTGACCATTTCCAAGAAATGTAGCAATATATATGAAATCATTCCTCTGCCTATTTGATCCATTCTGAAGGAAAGCAGTGAATATGTTTTGTGTGTGAGAGAGAATATGTATGCCTTGTAAATCTAGCAGAAAATGTGTTGCTTCCAAATGCAAGTTAAACGCCATTCCGTCTATACTGATACCAGACAAATGCATACTTACAAGTATTTTCAAATGTATTTCCAATATATTGGAATGCTATGTAGCTGGAGAGGGGTTGGAGTTTCTGGAGGTCTGTGTTCACTGGCAATTCCTCTCACTTCTGCATCAAATCAACCTCTACAATATATATTTTACTTATTTTATTACAAATATAGCAGTACACAGTCCTCCATAAATATATTGACAATGACACATTCCTGTGTATTGGATCCTCTGTACATAGAAAATCTGCAAACAAATAGGAATGACATTTGCCATTGCTACTAACTTGTACTTGTTCAAAGTATAATTAAAGAAATGTAAAAAAAAAAATGTAATTTGTCACGCACTTATGGTCCATATTTTTTTCGTTTTAATTGAACCATGTGTAGTACATCTAAAAGAGACAATGAGAAATTCTTGGTTCAACAAGACAACAGTCATCAAAAGGGTAGAAATGTAGCGTTGCACATGTCAGAGTACTTTACAGCTTTGATTGGATACATATAATATATGACAAAGGGTGATGTAATTATCTGAATTACTGTAGATGTGAATAGTTTAAGAGTGAAGTATGGTTATAAATCGAATGCGAAGATCCGTCGTTATGAAAGAGGTAATGGGTGTTATTCATATGCCATTCTCACACTCAATATCAATATATTATACTGAACAAAAATGTAAACACCACATATAAAGTGTTGGTCCCATGTTTCATGAACTGAAATAAAAGATCCCAGAAATGTTCCATATGTACAAAAAGTTTATTTCTCAAATGTTCATGAATTTACATAAGTTTACATCCATGTTAGTGAGCATTTCTTCTTTGCCAAAATAATCCATCCACCTGACAGGTGGGGCATTTCAATAAACTGATTAAACAGCATGATCATTAGACAAGTGCACCTTGTGCTGGGGACAATAACAGGCCACCTTATAATGTGCAGTTTTTCCACACAACATACTCACAGTTTTTTCTCAAATTTTGATGGAGCATGCTGACTGGTGGATTGTCCACCAGAGCTGTTGCTGGAGTAGTAATTTCTCTACCAATGTCGTTGTAGAGAATTTGGTAGTATGTCCAAGCGCAGACCAATTTTAACCATGACAGCTCAGGACCTCCACATCCAGCTTCTTAACATGCAGTATCATCTGAGATCAGACACCCCGATAGCTGATGAAACTGGAATTGCACAACTGAAGAATTTGTCAGAAGAAACCGTCACAGGGAAGCCCATCTGCGTGTTCGTCGTACTCACCAGGGTCTTGACCTGACTTCAGTGGACAAATGCTCACCTTTGATGGCCACTGGCACACTGAAGAAGTGTGCTCTTCATGGATGAATCCTGCATCGCGTGGGCAAGCGGTTTGCTGATGTCAACATTGTGAACAGAGTGCCCCATGGTGGCGGTGGGGTTATGGTATGGGGAAATAAACTATGGACAACGAACACAATTGCATTTTATCGATGGCAATTTGAATTGAATGCACAGAGAAACCGTGACGAGATCCTGAGGCCCATTGTTTCATTCATCCGCCGCCAACAACTCATATTTCAGGATGATAATGCGCGGTCCCATGTTGCAAGGATCTGTACACAATTCCCGGAAGCTGAAAATATCAACATTCTTCCATGTCCTGCATACTCACAAGCATGTTTGGCATGGATCAACGTGCAGGACAGCATGTTCCAGTTCCTGACAAAATCCAGCAACTTTAAAAAAATATTGAAAAGGAGTGGGACAACATTCCACAGGCGTCAATCAACAGCCTGATCAACTCTATGCTAAGGTGATGTGGGCTCCCGAGTAGCGTAGCGGTCTAAGGTACTGTGTCAGTCGTGCAAGAGGTGTCACTGGTTCAAATCCAAGCTGCATTATTATTGTTATTTGACCCTGCTGGTAATCTATGAACATTAGAACATCTTGGCCATGTTCTGTTATAATCTCCACCGGGCACAGCCAGAAGAGGACTGGCCACCCCCCATACCCTCTCTAGGTTTCTTCCTAGGTTCTGGCCTTTCTAGGGAGTTTTTCCTAGCCACTGTGCTTCTACACCTGCATTGCTTGCTGTTTGGGGTTTTAGGCTGGTTTCTGTACAGCACTTTGTGACATCAGCTGATGTAAGAAGGGTTTTTATAAATACATTTGATTGATTAATTGCATCACACCCGGCCGTGATTGGGAGTCCCATAGGGCGGGGCACAATTGGCCCAGCGTCATCCGGGGTAGGTCGTCATTGTAAATAAGAATCTGTTCTTAACCGACTTGCCTAGTTAAAAAATTTTATATTAAAATATATATATATATATATATATATATATATTACATTAAATGTGTCCCGCTGCATGAGGCAAATGGTGGTCACACCAGATACTGACTGGTTTTCTGATTTCTCCTATCTTCATTTAAAAAGGTATCTGTTACCAACAGATGCACATCTGTATTCCCAGTCAGGTGAAATCCATAGATTAGGGCCTAAAGAACATATTTTAATTGACTGATGTCCTTATATGAACTATAATTCAGTAAAATCATTGAAATTGTTGCATGTTGAGTTTATATTTATGTTCAGTGTAGATACATACCATTTAGCCTCATATTGCCAGATTATTGCTATCAACCCTGTTTGTATCTTTTGGAACAATGGTAGTGAAGTTTATTAAAATGATGTAGAATAGATGGGCCACCACAGATGTTACAGGCATCCACAGGTCTTGACCACCATGTTGCGATGCTTCTTTAGGATCACATTGTTGTTGTCCTCGTAGAAGAGTACAGAGATGGGACTGAGCTTGGTGGGTGCGCAGAACGCTTTGGGAACCTCATCTGGCTTCAAAAGGTGAACCTGCCATGAAAAAAGGTCAATCAGATTTATTCATACATACACTTTGATATAATCAATGATAATATCCTGTTTATAAAAGAGGTATGGATTATTATTATGCAGATGCTTCAGTGCTCTCCTACCTCAGTGGGATGTGGTTTCGCCCCCCTTGTCTAAATGTGTATGTGTTTTATATATTTTTTTATCCCGGGTTGTCTGTGCTCCACAAGACTTTATAGCCCACTGAGCCAAAGCCTAGACTTTCAGAAGTTCAACAACAACTTCCATGAAACAAGCTAAAACTTTTCAATGGGCCATTGACCTAGCTAGTGACTTAAAAAATATATATTTGGTCTTTAAGTTTTATATTATACACACACAACATAGGAAAGCCTCTGGTGACAAAATAGGGTCAATGGAATTAGAATGATGACCAGGAATTGTATAGGATTCTAATGGTAACCATAGCGTTCCAAACTCATTTCTATGGCAACACAGCTGTCAATTTTGTAAACAACAATTTCAAATATATGTGTTGCCATGAGACATCTAACCGTTAGAACATATCGGCGTTCTATTGAACGTTTTCTGTTCGAAAACAAGAACAACTTCAATTTGCTGTTCAACAACAACAAACTTGACGGATTTTTGAGACCTGAGATTGAAACATCGACTGGAAAATGCCTGGGTGCTTTTCAAGATTGACCGAGAGAGTGCGAGGACGTCGGCAGCCTTCTGCGTCGACAGGTTATTCAAATTCATTTATGGGTTGTTTTTGTTGTCTTTTTCCGTTTTGCAGGGTTCGCGATCGTCGGGAGGTGGACAGCGACTTCGAAGAGGGTACGTGGAGTTTTAAACTTCTTATTTTACCACATTCAACATTGACAATGTAATTTGTTAAATGTTGTGTATTTCTGTAATCCAAACTTTCAAGGTAACGTTAACTTGAGTAATTGTTGCTAAGCAATGCACTTTTGCTAGTAGTACTAGCTAGCGTGCTACGTTTTACGTCCTAATAATTGTTTGTTTGTTTTCCTTTTCCTACTTTTAGAATCAACTGTACTGGATGAGGTCCAGTTGGATGTGCCACTGCTGCCAGTTATCCTTCATGTCCAGGATGCTGCTATCATCCTTGAGGTACACTTTTCAGAAAGCTTTTGGTTTTATGTTTGAAAAGTATCCCACATATTCATTCTGAAAATCTTTGTTGTCTGCTTTAGGAGGCCACTGGTAATTGGCAGCTGATACCGATTAGGTACAGCCCCCTGTACTGTGGGCCTGTTGTGATCAGGGTAAGAGAACCACACACAGTCACATCACCGTTACAATGTTTGCTGTTTCTAACCTGAATGTACTGTAATGTCACCCCCCTCTTGTGCAGAACAATGCCAGTCCGGTGGCTAAAGCCTGGAGAACTTTCCAGTTCATCAGCCCCATTATCACCTACATGCGTGGGGGATCCCAGGTATGTGTCTTTGTATACAGCGATGGCTGATGTTGTTTTGTTGATGTTACTTGTCGTTTCTCTCCACATCAGGTGGTGGTGAGGAGGCACCATGTGAGTAGGGTTCGAGGCCTGGAGACTCAACTGGTGTGGGCCATCTCCAAGGAGACAGCCAGGCTTAGTCCAGAGGGCATCCCCTACTGTGCCACCAAGGTGCAGTCCGTCACTTGGATCCAGGTAAGATGTAAATACTACTGAAATAGTATTAGATTAGGCTTTTCTTGACTTATTCCATTTGGCCTTAACATGTCATCTCTCTCTGTCAGTATGTGGCTGGCAGGGTGACCCAGTATGCGTCTCACCTCCGCCACGAGACGTCTGTGGACGTGACGTTTGGCTGCTACCAGGTAAATAAAAATGTTCCTATGTATATAGAATACCAATTACTGTGCATTTTTCCATTAGATATGCTCTGTTTTCTAATAACGTGTGTGGTAAACAGGTGTGTTGTGTGTGTTTTTGGAGCAGCAGACTGATGTCTCGGTGGTGTACGTCACTGGTTAGAGGACAATGTGTAGTAGACAGCTAGCTAGGCCTACATTTAGAAGTTTTGCATTTTGATTCAAGTGGGTCGCCAACACGGTAAGTGTAATGCAACTCTTTTTTTGTTCATCACTTCCATCAATGTCACGCTGAAATCAATAGAATGGGGGTTAAATGGTGGTGTAGCACTGTTTGAAGTAACACTATTCACACTTGGAATAACCTATACACGGTTGGTTAGATGAACTTGTAGAGGAATTCCATTTTTATCTTGGAATTTCAGGTGTTGATTTCGGTAGGAAACAGACCACTTTTTTGTTAGCTATCTTTAACTTAAAAGAAATCACGACGCGACATAGGATATCAACAGTGACACTATTTAAGTGACAGTTTGACTGTCAAATCCATGTATTGGTGTGTGGCCATAGACTTTTATAGAGAGAGCGCGTTTCATTTTCTTTGCGTGGGGGATATTTGTGACAATGACATAAAAAGGGGGGCAGAAGCACACCAGCACCCCATATTATATGTCCAACCATCCCTGAACTTCAGACTCTTTTGAAGTGCCCATCTTAATTATATGAGCCCACTCTACCTACATCCCTTTTCCCCATGGTGCTTCCTTCATTAATACCTGATTCAGTAACATCTAGACTGTTACACGTCTAAAAGTATCAGGGTGTTACTGTTTTTGCAACTTTTTCTCAGTTGTGTACCGCTGTCTTACTTTAACCACCAACTCTTTTCTATACCTCCTCCCATACACTCTTGTGCAAATCATTTCTGCTTTCTTTGAGAATGGTGTCATAGTGGAAAGGATTTGTTATTTGCCTAAGACTGAGTCTTGTTCTGCCTGTAAAAGGCCCTGGTTGAAATAGTGCCAAAATCACTGTGGATCAAAATCACTGTGGATAGTCACCTGGTCCACGTTGTAACAGTTGTATTTTGCATTTGACCATTTCCAAGAAATGTAGCAATATATATGAAATCATTCCTCTGCCTATTTGATCCATTCTGAAGGAAAGCAGTGAATATGTTTTGTGTGTGAGAGAGAATATGTATGCCTTGTAAATCTAGCAGAAAATGTGTTGCTTCCAAATGCAAGTTAAACGCCATTCCGCCTATACTGATACCAGACAAATGCATACTTACAAGTATTTTCAAATGCATTTCCAATATACTGGAATGCTATGTAGCTGGAGAGGGGTTGGAGTTTCTGGAGGTCTGTGTTCACTGGCAATTCCTCTCACTTCTGCATTAAATCAACCTCTACAATATATATTTTACTTATTTTATTACAAAAATAGCAGTACACAGTCCTCCATAAATATATTGACAATGACACATTCCTGTGTATTGGATCCTCTGTACATAGAAAATCTGCAAACAAATAGGAATGACATTTGCCATTGCTACTAACTTGTACTTGTTCAAAGTATAATTAAAGAAATGTAAAAAAAAAAAATGTAATTTGTCACGCACTTATGGTCCATATTTTTTGAGTTTTAATTGAACCATGTGTAGTACATCTAAAAGAGACAATGAGAAATTCTTGGTTCAACAAGACAACAGTCATCAAAAGGGTAGAAATGTAGCGTTGCACATGTCAGAGTACTTTACAGCTTTGATTGGATACATATAATATATGACAAAGGGTGATGTAATTATCTGAATTACTGTAGATGTGAATAGTTTAAGAGTGAAGTATGGTTATAAGTCGAATGTGAAGATCCGTCGTTATGAAAGAGGTAATGGGTGTTATTCATATGCCATTCTCACACTCAATATCAATATATTATACTGAACAAAAATGTAAACACCACATATAAAGTGTTGGTCCCATGTTTCATGAACTGAAATAAAAGATCCCAGAAAAGTTCCATACGCACAAAAAGCGCATTTCTTTCTAATCTTGTGCACCAATTTGTTTACATCCCTGTCAGTGAACATTTCTCCTTTGCCAAGATAATCCATTCACCTGCTGACTGCAGGAATGGCCACCAGAGCTGTTGCAAGATAATTTAATATTCCTTTCTCTACCATGTCGTTTTAGAGAATTTGGCTGTATATCCAACCGGCCTCACAACCGCAGACGACGTGTAACCACGCCAGCCCAGGACCTCCACATCCGGCTATTCACCTGTGGGATCGTCTGAGATCAGACACCCGGATAGCTGATGCAACTGTGGGATTGCACAACTGAATAATTTCTGCACAAACTGTAAGAAACCGTCACAGGGAAGACCATCTGCGTGCATGTCGTACTCACCAGGGTCTTACTGCAGTTCGGCATCATAACTGACTTCAGTGGGCAAATACTTACCTTCGATGGCCACTGGCACGCTGAAGAAGTGTGCTCTTTAAGGATCAATCGTGAACAGAGTGCCCCATGGTGGCAGTGGGGTTACGGTATAGGCAGGCATAAGCTACGGACAACGAACACAATTGCATTTTATCGATGGCAATTTGAATGCACAGAGATACCTCTATGAGATCCTGAGGCCCATTGCTGTGCCAGTAATCCTCTGCCATCACCTCATATTTCAGCATGTTAATGCGCGGTCCCATTTCGCAAGGATCTGTACACAATTCCTGGGTGCTGAAAATGTCCCAATTCTTCCATGTCCTGCATGCTCACAAGCATGTTTGGGATGCTCTGGATCGACGTGCACGACAGCGCGTTCCAGTTCCCGCAACTTTTAAAAACCATCAAAGACGAGTGGGACAACATTCCACAGGCCTCAATCAACAGCCTGATCAACTATGCTAGGGAGCTCCCGAATGGCGCAGCGGTCTAAATTACAGCATCTCAGTGCAAGAGGCATCACTGCAGTCCCTGGTTGGAATCCAGGCTGCATGATATCCGGTCATGATTGGGAGTCCCATAGGGCGGTGCACAATTGGCCCAGCGTTGTCGGGTTTGGCTGGGGTAGGCCGACATTGTAAATAAGAATTTGTTCTTAAATGACTTGCCTAGTTAAATAAAAAATAACAAAAACATTAAATTAAATGTGTCGCGCTGCATGACGCAAATGATGGTCACACCAGATACTGACTGGTTTTCTGATCCACGCTCCTATCTTCATTTAAAAAGGTATCTGTTACCAACAGATGCACATCTGTATTCCCAGTCAGGTGAAACCCATAGATTAGGGTCTAAAGAACATATTTTAATTGACTGATGTCCTTATATGAACTATAATTCAGTAAAATCATTGAAATTGTTGCATGTTGAGTTTATATTTATGTTCAGTGTAGATACATACTATTTAGCCTCATATTGCCAGATTATTGCTATCAACCCTGTTTGTATCTTTTGGAACAATGGTAGTGAAGTTTATTAAAATGATGTAGAATAGATGGGCCACCACAGATGTTACAGGCATCCACAGGTCTTGACCACCATGTTGCGATGCTTCTTTAGGATCACATTGTTGTTGTCCTCGTAGAAGAGTACAGAGATGGGACTGAGCTTGGTGGGTGCGCAGAACGCTTTGGGAACCTCATCTGGCTTCAAAAGGTGAACCTGCCATGAAAAAAGGTCAATCAGATTTATTCATACATACACTTTGATATAATCAATGATAATATCCTGTTTATAAAAGAGGTATGGATTATTATTATGCAGATGCTTCAGTGCTCTCCTACCTCAGTGGGATGTGGTTTCGCCCCCCTTGTCTAAATGTGTATGTGTTTTATATATTTTTTATCCCGGGTTGTCTGTGCTCCACAAGACTTTATAGCCCACTGAGCCAAAGCCTAGACTTTCAGAAGTTCAACAACAACTTCCATGAAACAAGCTAAAACATTTCAATGGGCCATTGACCTAGCTAGTGACTTAAAAAAATATATTTGGTCTTTAAGTTTTATATTATACACACACAACATAGGAAAGCCTCTGGTGACAAAATAGGGTCAGTGGAATTAGAATGATGACCAGGAATTGTATAGGATTCTAATGGTAACCATAGCGTTCCAAACTCATTTCTATGGCAACACAGCTGTCAATTTTGTAAACAACAATTTCAAATATATGTGTTGCCATGAGACATCTAACCGTTAGAACATATCGGCGTTCTATTGAACGTTTTCTGTTCGAAAACAAGAACAACTTCAATTTGCTGTTCAACAACAACAAACTTGACGGATTTTTGAGACCTGAGATTGAAACATCGACTGGAAAATGCCTGGGTGCTTTTCAAGATTGACGGAGAGAGTGCGAGGACTTCGGCAGCCTTCTGCGTCGACAGGTTGTTCAAATTCATTTATGGGTTGTTTTTGTTGTCTTTTTCCGTTTTGCAGGGTTCGCGATCGTCGGGAGGTGGACAGCGACAGCGACTTCGAAGAGGGTACGTGGAGTTTTAAACTTCTTATTTTACCACATTCAACATTGACAATGTAATTTGTTAAATGTTGTGTATTTCTGTAATCCAAACTTTCAAGGTAACGTTAACTTGAGTAATTGTTGCTAAGCAATGCACTTTTGCTAGTAGTACTAGCTAGCGTGCTACGTTTTACGTCCTAATAATTGTTTGTTTGTTTTCCTTTTCCTACTTTTAGAATCAACTGTACTGGATGAGGTCCAGTTGGATGTGCCACTGCTGCCAGTTATCCTTCATGTCCAGGATGCTGCTATCATCCTTGAGGTACACTTTTCAGAAAGCTTTTGGTTTTATGTTTGAAAAGTATCCCACATATTCATTCTGAAAATCTTTGTTGTCTGCTTTAGGAGGCCACTGGTAATTGGCAGCTGATACCGATTAGGTACAGCCCCCTGTACTGTGGGCCTGTTGTGATCAGGGTAAGAGAACCACACACAGTCACATCACCGTTACAATGTTTGCTGTTTCTAACCTGAATGTACTGTAATGTCACCCCCCTCTTGTGCAGAACAATGCCAGTCCGGTGGCTAAAGCCTGGAGAACTTTCCAGTTCATCAGCCCCATTATCACCTACATGCGTGGGGGATCCCAGGTATGTGTCTTTGTAACTATCTAGTCCTAATCTACATTGTCAGAGTCATGTGATCAAGATGGAAATATGTTACAGCGATGGCTGGTGTTGTTTTGTTGATGTTACTTGTCGTTTCTCTCCACAGCAGGTGGTGGTGAGGATGCATCATGTGAGTAGGGTTCGAGGCCTGGAGACTCAACTGGTGTGGGCCATCTCCAAGGAGACAGCCAGGCTTAGTCCAGAGGGCATCCCCTACTGTGCCACCAAGGTGCAGTCCGTCACTTGGATCCAGGTAAGATGTAAATACTACTGAAATAATATTAGATTAGGCTTTTCTTGACTTATTCCATTTGGCCTTAACATGTCATCTCTCTCTGTCAGTATGTGGCTGGCAGGGTGACCCAGTATGCGTCTCACCTCCGCCACGAGACGTCTGTGGACGTGACGTTTGGCTGCTACCAGGTAAATAAAAATGTTCCTATGTATATAGAATACCAATTACTGTGCATTTTTCCATTAGATATGCTCTGTTTTCTAATAATGCGTGTGTGTGGTAAACAGGTGTGTTGTGTGTGTTTTTGGAGCAGCAGACTGATGTCTCGGTGGTGTACGCCACTCTCCACATGGGGCTGGATGGGCTGCTCTCCTCCTCGGCATGGTCGGAGGCTGCCTCCGTCTCTACGCCCACCAATCAGCAGTTCACTGAGCCAGAGCCTGAAGGCCACAACTGCTATGAGGTCAGATGTTAGACACACAGCTACACATTCTATAGACTAGTAGCATTAAGATCCATCCATTGACCCATTGTTTGTCATGTCATGTCACTGATGTTGAATGTTTGTTCTGTTGTTGTAGGGCTGGGAGGAGGACCTGCTGCCTGAGGAGAGGGAGGTTCCTCTGCTAAAGTGAGTTCCTCTAAATATCTGTGTAGTCTGGGCTTGTCAGATGCTGAAGCATAGTTGTCACCATCCTATATCCCCATTGACTCTACTGGTTGACATTCTCCATTCCCTCCCTCCCACAGCCTCTACCTTACCACCAAGAGAGTGGAGGACATCGCCCTGAGGCTCGTCTCCCTGCGCCAGGCCTTCACTGTGAGTGGACCCACTTAAAATGTTTCTCTCTGTATCTTCTTGTTCTGTCTGTCTCCTAGAGGAAGATGGGTGTCTCACCCTAACTCTTCCCTCTTCTCTAGACACTGCTTGGTTCCACCCTGAGCAGGAACCATCTGTTTGTGGCAGGAAAGGTCCTAATGGGCGCACTGGTTCAAGCCCACCACATGGTAGCTCACTAACTCATTATTCATTCAAGGGAAAGAGAGCGTCCTCAGTGGGAAATGTGTTCTGTTCATTAACATCAACGCTCTTTGCTTTGTGATAGGACGAGGCCGAATTCATCCGTGCCTATAATGACTTTGTGGACTACCTGAGTGACCCCTCGAAGGAGATTGACATTGAGAGGGAGCTGGCTGAGGCAAAGGTGGGTTCATTAACTCTTTCATGTCTCCACATGCATGTCTTTTATACATCACAGTATCTGATCTGTTTGAAATCATTCCTATTTTCTTGTCCTAGATCCATCATGTTAACCTGATAGATGTCCTCTTTGAACTGGTGCTGTTTGGGTTGATGATAGCTCAGAAGTCCCTGATTGTGGTAAGTAGCATCTCACTGGTACATGTTTCGATGTCTCTCTATTAGCAAATTCACTTCAATTTCTCTTCTCTCCTCCTCTGTTTCCTTTAGCACCCTGGTGGGTTCATGGAGCGTCTGTACGCTCTCCTGTACTCCTTCCTGCCCGCTGCTGCCAGCATTGAGCCAAAGGCTGAGAGATACCTGCTGCTGCTCAATGTAAGAGTCAAGAGTTTACTTCCTTATTCCTAGTTGACCTGAATAACAGGGTTTCAATGACATTTTACAGGGAGTAACTCTCCTTGTCTCTTTCCTCTTGGTAAGCTAGTAACTCAGAGCCATTATCTATGTGTTGTGTGGTGTTCTCTTCAGGGCGGGCTGATGGCTCTGCTTGATGACATGTTTGGGCAGCAGCTGGCCTGGTACTTTAACCCAGAATCTCTGGTCACTGAGCTCTCCAGCCTCCTGGAGTACCACCTGGAGAACCTCATGGCCAGCATGTAGTCCTACTGCAGAGATCTGAAAGGCCACTCTCTCTCTGTCTGTCCATCTCTCTCTCTCTCTGTCCGTCCATCTCTCTCTCTCTCTCGCTCTCCATCCATATCTCTCTCTCTGTCCATCTCTCTTTCTCTCTCTCAGGATTTGAGGACTTGAAGTGCTTTGTTGAACCTTGATTAGTTAACACAAATTAAATTAATGTATTCTCTTGTTTTCTCTCCCCACAGGATTCTTGTGACACTTTGCCACCTAACAGGGATCTGGACACTAATGCACTACATTACTTTGCACTGAATTTTACATTTTTAAATAAAATAACTGGTAGTTTAAAAGCATTTGTCTCTGTCTTTTTTCATTTACTTGATCATTTCATCACAATTTCCTCTTCCTGGAGGTATGAGGCTAATATTACATGAACAATTATGCTTTATTCTTTAGATATGGAAATTAACAACAATCAATTGTGCGAGAGGGGGAGATGAGGTTACACGTCCTGTTAAAACTAACACAGCTCAAAAACCAAACGGAATCTGGGAATAATGTGTACATCACTGGTTAGAGGACAATGTGTAGTAGACAGCTAGCTAGGCCTACATTTAGAAGTGTTGCATTTTGATTCAAGTGGGTCGCCAACACGGTAAGTGTAATGCAACTCTTTTTTTGTTCATCACTTCCATCAATGTCACGCTGAAATCAATAGAATGGGGGTTAAATGGTGGTGTAGCACTGTTTGAAGTAACACTATTCACACTTGGAATAACCTATACACGGTTGGTTAGATGAACTTGTAGAGGAATTCCATTTTTATCTTGGAATTTCAGGTGTTGATTTCGGTAGGAAACAGACCACTTTTTTGTTAGCTATCTTTAACTTAAAAGAAATCACGACGCGACATAGGATATCAACAGTGACACTATTTAAGTGACAGTTTGACTGTCAAATCCATGTATTGGTGTGTGGCCATAGACTTTTATAGAGAGAGCGCGTTTCATTTTCTTTGCGTGGGGGATATTTGTGACAATGACATAAAAAGGGGGGCAGAAGCACACCAGCACCCCATATTATATGTCCAACCATCCCTGAACTTCAGACTCTTTTGAAGTGCCCATCTTAATTATATGAGCCCACTCTACCTACATCCCTTTTCCCCATGGTGCTTCCTTCATTAATACCTGATTCAGTAACATCTAGACTGTTACACGTCTAAAAGTATCAGGGTGTTACTGTTTTTGCAACTTTTTCTCAGTTGTGTACCGCTGTCTTACTTTAACCACCAACTCTTTTCTATACCTCCTCCCATACACTCTTGTGCAAATCATTTCTGCTTTCTTTGAGAATGGTGTCATAGTGGAAAGGATTTGTTATTTGCCTAAGACTGAGTCTTGTTCTGCCTGTAAAAGGCCCTGGTTGAAATAGTGCCAAAATCACTGTGGATCAAAATCACTGTGGATAGTCACCTGGTCCACGTTGTAACAGTTGTATTTTGCATTTGACCATTTCCAAGAAATGTAGCAATATATATGAAATCATTCCTCTGCCTATTTGATCCATTCTGAAGGAAAGCAGTGAATATGTTTTGTGTGTGAGAGAGAATATGTATGCCTTGTAAATCTAGCAGAAAATGTGTTGCTTCCAAATGCAAGTTAAACGCCATTCCGCCTATACTGATACCAGACAAATGCATACTTACAAGTATTTTCAAATGCATTTCCAATATACTGGAATGCTATGTAGCTGGAGAGGGGTTGGAGTTTCTGGAGGTCTGTGTTCACTGGCAATTCCTCTCACTTCTGCATTAAATCAACCTCTACAATATATATTTTACTTATTTTATTACAAAAATAGCAGTACACAGTCCTCCATAAATATATTGACAATGACACATTCCTGTGTATTGGATCCTCTGTACATAGAAAATCTGCAAACAAATAGGAATGACATTTGCCATTGCTACTAACTTGTACTTGTTCAAAGTATAATTAAAGAAATGTAAAAAAAAAAAATGTAATTTGTCACGCACTTATGGTCCATATTTTTTGAGTTTTAATTGAACCATGTGTAGTACATCTAAAAGAGACAATGAGAAATTCTTGGTTCAACAAGACAACAGTCATCAAAAGGGTAGAAATGTAGCGTTGCACATGTCAGAGTACTTTACAGCTTTGATTGGATACATATAATATATGACAAAGGGTGATGTAATTATCTGAATTACTGTAGATGTGAATAGTTTAAGAGTGAAGTATGGTTATAAGTCGAATGTGAAGATCCGTCGTTATGAAAGAGGTAATGGGTGTTATTCATATGCCATTCTCACACTCAATATCAATATATTATACTGAACAAAAATGTAAACACCACATATAAAGTGTTGGTCCCATGTTTCATGAACTGAAATAAAAGATCCCAGAAAAGTTCCATACGCACAAAAAGCGCATTTCTTTCTAATCTTGTGCACCAATTTGTTTACATCCCTGTCAGTGAACATTTCTCCTTTGCCAAGATAATCCATTCACCTGCTGACTGCAGGAATGGCCACCAGAGCTGTTGCAAGATAATTTAATATTCCTTTCTCTACCATGTCGTTTTAGAGAATTTGGCTGTATATCCAACCGGCCTCACAACCGCAGACGACGTGTAACCACGCCAGCCCAGGACCTCCACATCCGGCTATTCACCTGTGGGATCGTCTGAGATCAGACACCCGGATAGCTGATGCAACTGTGGGATTGCACAACTGAATAATTTCTGCACAAACTGTAAGAAACCGTCACAGGGAAGACCATCTGCGTGCATGTCGTACTCACCAGGGTCTTACTGCAGTTCGGCATCATAACTGACTTCAGTGGGCAAATACTTACCTTCGATGGCCACTGGCACGCTGAAGAAGTGTGCTCTTTAAGGATCAATCGTGAACAGAGTGCCCCATGGTGGCAGTGGGGTTACGGTATAGGCAGGCATAAGCTACGGACAACGAACACAATTGCATTTTATCGATGGCAATTTGAATGCACAGAGATACCTCTATGAGATCCTGAGGCCCATTGCTGTGCCAGTAATCCTCTGCCATCACCTCATATTTCAGCATGTTAATGCGCGGTCCCATTTCGCAAGGATCTGTACACAATTCCTGGGTGCTGAAAATGTCCCAATTCTTCCATGTCCTGCATGCTCACAAGCATGTTTGGGATGCTCTGGATCGACGTGCACGACAGCGCGTTCCAGTTCCCGCAACTTTTAAAAACCATCAAAGACGAGTGGGACAACATTCCACAGGCCTCAATCAACAGCCTGATCAACTATGCTAGGGAGCTCCCGAATGGCGCAGCGGTCTAAATTACAGCATCTCAGTGCAAGAGGCATCACTGCAGTCCCTGGTTGGAATCCAGGCTGCATGATATCCGGTCATGATTGGGAGTCCCATAGGGCGGTGCACAATTGGCCCAGCGTTGTCGGGTTTGGCTGGGGTAGGCCGACATTGTAAATAAGAATTTGTTCTTAAATGACTTGCCTAGTTAAATAAAAAATAACAAAAACATTAAATTAAATGTGTCGCGCTGCATGACGCAAATGATGGTCACACCAGATACTGACTGGTTTTCTGATCCACGCTCCTATCTTCATTTAAAAAGGTATCTGTTACCAACAGATGCACATCTGTATTCCCAGTCAGGTGAAACCCATAGATTAGGGTCTAAAGAACATATTTTAATTGACTGATGTCCTTATATGAACTATAATTCAGTAAAATCATTGAAATTGTTGCATGTTGAGTTTATATTTATGTTCAGTGTAGATACATACTATTTAGCCTCATATTGCCAGATTATTGCTATCAACCCTGTTTGTATCTTTTGGAACAATGGTAGTGAAGTTTATTAAAATGATGTAGAATAGATGGGCCACCACAGATGTTACAGGCATCCACAGGTCTTGACCACCATGTTGCGATGCTTCTTTAGGATCACATTGTTGTTGTCCTCGTAGAAGAGTACAGAGATGGGACTGAGCTTGGTGGGTGCGCAGAACGCTTTGGGAACCTCATCTGGCTTCAAAAGGTGAACCTGCCATGAAAAAAGGTCAATCAGATTTATTCATACATACACTTTGATATAATCAATGATAATATCCTGTTTATAAAAGAGGTATGGATTATTATTATGCAGATGCTTCAGTGCTCTCCTACCTCAGTGGGATGTGGTTTCGCCCCCCTTGTCTAAATGTGTATGTGTTTTATATATTTTTTATCCCGGGTTGTCTGTGCTCCACAAGACTTTATAGCCCACTGAGCCAAAGCCTAGACTTTCAGAAGTTCAACAACAACTTCCATGAAACAAGCTAAAACATTTCAATGGGCCATTGACCTAGCTAGTGACTTAAAAAAATATATTTGGTCTTTAAGTTTTATATTATACACACACAACATAGGAAAGCCTCTGGTGACAAAATAGGGTCAGTGGAATTAGAATGATGACCAGGAATTGTATAGGATTCTAATGGTAACCATAGCGTTCCAAACTCATTTCTATGGCAACACAGCTGTCAATTTTGTAAACAACAATTTCAAATATATGTGTTGCCATGAGACATCTAACCGTTAGAACATATCGGCGTTCTATTGAACGTTTTCTGTTCGAAAACAAGAACAACTTCAATTTGCTGTTCAACAACAACAAACTTGACGGATTTTTGAGACCTGAGATTGAAACATCGACTGGAAAATGCCTGGGTGCTTTTCAAGATTGACGGAGAGAGTGCGAGGACTTCGGCAGCCTTCTGCGTCGACAGGTTGTTCAAATTCATTTATGGGTTGTTTTTGTTGTCTTTTTCCGTTTTGCAGGGTTCGCGATCGTCGGGAGGTGGACAGCGACAGCGACTTCGAAGAGGGTACGTGGAGTTTTAAACTTCTTATTTTACCACATTCAACATTGACAATGTAATTTGTTAAATGTTGTGTATTTCTGTAATCCAAACTTTCAAGGTAACGTTAACTTGAGTAATTGTTGCTAAGCAATGCACTTTTGCTAGTAGTACTAGCTAGCGTGCTACGTTTTACGTCCTAATAATTGTTTGTTTGTTTTCCTTTTCCTACTTTTAGAATCAACTGTACTGGATGAGGTCCAGTTGGATGTGCCACTGCTGCCAGTTATCCTTCATGTCCAGGATGCTGCTATCATCCTTGAGGTACACTTTTCAGAAAGCTTTTGGTTTTATGTTTGAAAAGTATCCCACATATTCATTCTGAAAATCTTTGTTGTCTGCTTTAGGAGGCCACTGGTAATTGGCAGCTGATACCGATTAGGTACAGCCCCCTGTACTGTGGGCCTGTTGTGATCAGGGTAAGAGAACCACACACAGTCACATCACCGTTACAATGTTTGCTGTTTCTAACCTGAATGTACTGTAATGTCACCCCCCTCTTGTGCAGAACAATGCCAGTCCGGTGGCTAAAGCCTGGAGAACTTTCCAGTTCATCAGCCCCATTATCACCTACATGCGTGGGGGATCCCAGGTATGTGTCTTTGTAACTATCTAGTCCTAATCTACATTGTCAGAGTCATGTGATCAAGATGGAAATATGTTACAGCGATGGCTGATGTTGTTTTGTTGATGTTACTTGTCGTTTCTCTCCACAGCAGGTGGTGGTGAGGATGCACCATGTGAGTAGGGTTCGAGGCCTGGAGACTCAACTGGTGTGGGCCATCTCCAAGGAGACAGCCAGGCTTAGTCCAGAGGGCATCCCCTACTGTGCCACCAAGGTGCAGTCCGTCACTTGGATCCAGGTAAGATGTAAATACTACTGAAATAGTATTAGATTAGGCTTTTCTTGACTTATTCCATTTGGCCTTAACATGTCATCTCTCTCTGTCAGTATGTGGCTGGCAGGGTGACCCAGTATGCGTCTCACCTCCGCCACGAGACGTCTGTGGACGTGACGTTTGGCTGCTACCAGGTAAATAAAAATGTTCCTATGTATATAGAATACCAATTACTGTGCATTTTTCCATTAGATATGCTCTGTTTTCTAATAATGCGTGTGTGTGGTAAACAGGTGTGTTGTGTGTGTTTTTGGAGCAGCAGACTGATGTCTCGGTGGTGTACGCCACTCTCCACATGGGGCTGGATGGGCTGCTCTCCTCCTCGGCATGGTCGGAGGCTGCCTCCGTCTCTACGCCCACCAATCAGCAGTTCACTGAGCCAGAGCCTGAAGGCCACAACTGCTATGAGGTCAGATGTTAGACACACAGCTACACATTCTATAGACTAGTAGCATTAAGATCCATCCATTGACCCATTGTTTGTCATGTCATGTCACTGATGTTGAATGTTTGTTCTGTTGTTGTAGGGCTGGGAGGAGGACCTGCTGCCTGAGGAGAGGGAGGTTCCTCTGCTAAAGTGAGTTCCTCTAAATATCTGTGTAGTCTGGGCTTGTCAGATGCTGAAGCATAGTTGTCACCATCCTATATCCCCATTGACTCTACTGGTTGACATTCTCCATTCCCTCCCTCCCACAGCCTCTACCTTACCACCAAGAGAGTGGAGGACATCGCCCTGAGGCTCGTCTCCCTGCGCCAGGCCTTCACTGTGAGTGGACCCACTTAAAATGTTTCTCTCTGTATCTTCTTGTTCTGTCTGTCTCCTAGAGGAAGATGGGTGTCTCACCCTAACTCTTCCCTCTTCTCTAGACACTGCTTGGTTCCACCCTGAGCAGGAACCATCTGTTTGTGGCAGGAAAGGTCCTAATGGGCGCACTGGTTCAAGCCCACCACATGGTAGCTCACTAACTCATTATTCATTCAAGGGAAAGAGAGCGTCCTCAGTGGGAAATGTGTTCTGTTCATTAACATCAACGCTCTTTGCTTTGTGATAGGACGAGGCCGAATTCATCCGTGCCTATAATGACTTTGTGGACTACCTGAGTGACCCCTCGAAGGAGATTGACATTGAGAGGGAGCTGGCTGAGGCAAAGGTGGGTTCATTAACTCTTTCATGTCTCCACATGCATGTCTTTTATACATCACAGTATCTGATCTGTTTGAAATCATTCCTATTTTCTTGTCCTAGATCCATCATGTTAACCTGATAGATGTCCTCTTTGAACTGGTGCTGTTTGGGTTGATGATAGCTCAGAAGTCCCTGATTGTGGTAAGTAGCATCTCACTGGTACATGTTTCGATGTCTCTCTATTAGCAAATTCACTTCAATTTCTCTTCTCTCCTCCTCTGTTTCCTTTAGCACCCTGGTGGGTTCATGGAGCGTCTGTACGCTCTCCTGTACTCCTTCCTGCCCGCTGCTGCCAGCATTGAGCCAAAGGCTGAGAGATACCTGCTGCTGCTCAATGTAAGAGTCAAGAGTTTACTTCCTTATTCCTAGTTGACCTGAATAACAGGGTTTCAATGACATTTTACAGGGAGTAACTCTCCTTGTCTCTTTCCTCTTGGTAAGCTAGTAACTCAGAGCCATTATCTATGTGTTGTGTGGTGTTCTCTTCAGGGCGGGCTGATGGCTCTGCTTGATGACATGTTTGGGCAGCAGCTGGCCTGGTACTTTAACCCAGAATCTCTGGTCACTGAGCTCTCCAGCCTCCTGGAGTACCACCTGGAGAACCTCATGGCCAGCATGTAGTCCTACTGCAGAGATCTGAAAGGCCACTCTCTCTCTGTCTGTCCATCTCTCTCTCTCTCTGTCCGTCCATCTCTCTCTCTCTCTCGCTCTCCATCCATATCTCTCTCTCTGTCCATCTCTCTTTCTCTCTCTCAGGATTTGAGGACTTGAAGTGCTTTGTTGAACCTTGATTAGTTAACACAAATTAAATTAATGTATTCTCTTGTTTTCTCTCCCCACAGGATTCTTGTGACACTTTGCCACCTAACAGGGATCTGGACACTAATGCACTACATTACTTTGCACTGAATTTTACATTTTTAAATAAAATAACTGGTAGTTTAAAAGCATTTGTCTCTGTCTTTTTTCATTTACTTGATCATTTCATCACAATTTCCTCTTCCTGGAGGTATGAGGCTAATATTACATGAACAATTATGCTTTATTCTTTAGATATGGAAATTAACAACAATCAATTGTGCGAGAGGGGGAGATGAGGTTACACGTCCTGTTAAAACTAACACAGCTCAAAAACCAAACGGAATCTGGGAATAATGTGTACATCACTGGTTAGAGGACAATGTGTAGTAGACAGCTAGCTAGGCCTACATTTAGAAGTGTTGCATTTTGATTCAAGTGGGTCGCCAACACGGTAAGTGTAATGCAACTCTTTTTTTGTTCATCACTTCCATCAATGTCACGCTGAAATCAATAGAATGGGGGTTAAATGGTGGTGTAGCACTGTTTGAAGTAACACTATTCACACTTGGAATAACCTATACACGGTTGGTTAGATGAACTTGTAGAGGAATTCCATTTTTATCTTGGAATTTCAGGTGTTGATTTCGGTAGGAAACAGACCACTTTTTTGTTAGCTATCTTTAACTTAAAAGAAATCACGACGCGACATAGGATATCAACAGTGACACTATTTAAGTGACAGTTTGACTGTCAAATCCATGTATTGGTGTGTGGCCATAGACTTTTATAGAGAGAGCGCGTTTCATTTTCTTTGCGTGGGGGATATTTGTGACAATGACATAAAAAGGGGGGCAGAAGCACACCAGCACCCCATATTATATGTCCAACCATCCCTGAACTTCAGACTCTTTTGAAGTGCCCATCTTAATTATATGAGCCCACTCTACCTACATCCCTTTTCCCCATGGTGCTTCCTTCATTAATACCTGATTCAGTAACATCTAGACTGTTACACGTCTAAAAGTATCAGGGTGTTACTGTTTTTGCAACTTTTTCTCAGTTGTGTACCGCTGTCTTACTTTAACCACCAACTCTTTTCTATACCTCCTCCCATACACTCTTGTGCAAATCATTTCTGCTTTCTTTGAGAATGGTGTCATAGTGGAAAGGATTTGTTATTTGCCTAAGACTGAGTCTTGTTCTGCCTGTAAAAGGCCCTGGTTGAAATAGTGCCAAAATCACTGTGGATCAAAATCACTGTGGATAGTCACCTGGTCCACGTTGTAACAGTTGTATTTTGCATTTGACCATTTCCAAGAAATGTAGCAATATATATGAAATCATTCCTCTGCCTATTTGATCCATTCTGAAGGAAAGCAGTGAATATGTTTTGTGTGTGAGAGAGAATATGTATGCCTTGTAAATCTAGCAGAAAATGTGTTGCTTCCAAATGCAAGTTAAACGCCATTCCGCCTATACTGATACCAGACAAATGCATACTTACAAGTATTTTCAAATGCATTTCCAATATACTGGAATGCTATGTAGCTGGAGAGGGGTTGGAGTTTCTGGAGGTCTGTGTTCACTGGCAATTCCTCTCACTTCTGCATTAAATCAACCTCTACAATATATATTTTACTTATTTTATTACAAAAATAGCAGTACACAGTCCTCCATAAATATATTGACAATGACACATTCCTGTGTATTGGATCCTCTGTACATAGAAAATCTGCAAACAAATAGGAATGACATTTGCCATTGCTACTAACTTGTACTTGTTCAAAGTATAATTAAAGAAATGTAAAAAAAAAAAATGTAATTTGTCACGCACTTATGGTCCATATTTTTTGAGTTTTAATTGAACCATGTGTAGTACATCTAAAAGAGACAATGAGAAATTCTTGGTTCAACAAGACAACAGTCATCAAAAGGGTAGAAATGTAGCGTTGCACATGTCAGAGTACTTTACAGCTTTGATTGGATACATATAATATATGACAAAGGGTGATGTAATTATCTGAATTACTGTAGATGTGAATAGTTTAAGAGTGAAGTATGGTTATAAGTCGAATGTGAAGATCCGTCGTTATGAAAGAGGTAATGGGTGTTATTCATATGCCATTCTCACACTCAATATCAATATATTATACTGAACAAAAATGTAAACACCACATATAAAGTGTTGGTCCCATGTTTCATGAACTGAAATAAAAGATCCCAGAAAAGTTCCATACGCACAAAAAGCGCATTTCTTTCTAATCTTGTGCACCAATTTGTTTACATCCCTGTCAGTGAACATTTCTCCTTTGCCAAGATAATCCATTCACCTGCTGACTGCAGGAATGGCCACCAGAGCTGTTGCAAGATAATTTAATATTCCTTTCTCTACCATGTCGTTTTAGAGAATTTGGCTGTATATCCAACCGGCCTCACAACCGCAGACGACGTGTAACCACCTCCACATCCGGCTATTCACCTGTGGGATCGTCTGAGATCAGACACCCGGATAGCTGATGCAACTGTGGGATTGCACAACTGAATAATTTCTGCACAAACTGTAAGAAACCGTCACAGGGAAGACCATCTGCGTGCATGTCGTACTCACCAGGGTCTTACTGCAGTTCGGCATCATAACTGACTTCAGTGGGCAAATACTTACCTTCGATGGCCACTGGCACGCTGAAGAAGTGTGCTCTTTAAGGATCAATCGTGAACAGAGTGCCCCATGGTGGCAGTGGGGTTACGGTATAGGCAGGCATAAGCTACGGACAACGAACACAATTGCATTTTATCGATGGCAATTTGAATGCACAGAGATACCTCTATGAGATCCTGAGGCCCATTGCTGTGCCAGTAATCCTCTGCCATCACCTCATATTTCAGCATGTTAATGCGCGGTCCCATTTCGCAAGGATCTGTACACAATTCCTGGGTGCTGAAAATGTCCCAATTCTTCCATGTCCTGCATGCTCACAAGCATGTTTGGGATGCTCTGGATCGACGTGCACGACAGCGCGTTCCAGTTCCCGCAACTTTTAAAAACCATCAAAGACGAGTGGGACAACATTCCACAGGCCTCAATCAACAGCCTGATCAACTATGCTAGGGAGCTCCCGAATGGCGCAGCGGTCTAAATTACAGCATCTCAGTGCAAGAGGCATCACTGCAGTCCCTGGTTGGAATCCAGGCTGCATGATATCCGGTCATGATTGGGAGTCCCATAGGGCGGTGCACAATTGGCCCAGCGTTGTCGGGTTTGGCTGGGGTAGGCCGACATTGTAAATAAGAATTTGTTCTTAAATGACTTGCCTAGTTAAATAAAAAATAACAAAAACATTAAATTAAATGTGTCGCGCTGCATGACGCAAATGATGGTCACACCAGATACTGACTGGTTTTCTGATCCACGCTCCTATCTTCATTTAAAAAGGTATCTGTTACCAACAGATGCACATCTGTATTCCCAGTCAGGTGAAACCCATAGATTAGGGTCTAAAGAACATATTTTAATTGACTGATGTCCTTATATGAACTATAATTCAGTAAAATCATTGAAATTGTTGCATGTTGAGTTTATATTTATGTTCAGTGTAGATACATACTATTTAGCCTCATATTGCCAGATTATTGCTATCAACCCTGTTTGTATCTTTTGGAACAATGGTAGTGAAGTTTATTAAAATGATGTAGAATAGATGGGCCACCACAGATGTTACAGGCATCCACAGGTCTTGACCACCATGTTGCGATGCTTCTTTAGGATCACATTGTTGTTGTCCTCGTAGAAGAGTACAGAGATGGGACTGAGCTTGGTGGGTGCGCAGAACGCTTTGGGAACCTCATCTGGCTTCAAAAGGTGAACCTGCCATGAAAAAAGGTCAATCAGATTTATTCATACATACACTTTGATATAATCAATGATAATATCCTGTTTATAAAAGAGGTATGGATTATTATTATGCAGATGCTTCAGTGCTCTCCTACCTCAGTGGGATGTGGTTTCGCCCCCCTTGTCTAAATGTGTATGTGTTTTATATATTTTTTATCCCGGGTTGTCTGTGCTCCACAAGACTTTATAGCCCACTGAGCCAAAGCCTAGACTTTCAGAAGTTCAACAACAACTTCCATGAAACAAGCTAAAACATTTCAATGGGCCATTGACCTAGCTAGTGACTTAAAAAAATATATTTGGTCTTTAAGTTTTATATTATACACACACAACATAGGAAAGCCTCTGGTGACAAAATAGTGTCAGTGGAATTAGAATGATGACCAGGAATTGTATAGGATTCTAATGGTAACCATAGCGTTCCAAACTCATTTCTATGGCAACACAGCTGTCAATTTTGTAAACAACAATTTCAAATATATGTGTTGCCATGAGACATCTAACCGTTAGAACATATCGGCGTTCTATTGAACGTTTTCTGTTCGAAAACAAGAACAACTTCAATTTGCTGTTCAACAACAACAAACTTGACGGATTTTTGAGACCTGAGATTGAAACATCGACTGGAAAATGCCTGGGTGCTTTTCAAGATTGACGGAGAGAGTGCGAGGACTTCGGCAGCCTTCTGCGTCGACAGGTTGTTCAAATTCATTTATGGGTTGTTTTTGTTGTCTTTTTCCGTTTTGCAGGGTTCGCGATCGTCGGGAGGTGGACAGCGACTTCGAAGAGGGTACGTGGAGTTTTAAACTTCTTATTTTACCACATTCAACATTGACAATGTAATTTGTTAAATGTTGTGTATTTCTGTAATCCAAACTTTCAAGGTAACGTTAACTTGAGTAATTGTTGCTAAGCAATGCACTTTTGCTAGTAGTACTAGCTAGCGTGCTACGTTTTACGTCCTAATAATTGTTTGTTTGTTTTCCTTTTCCTACTTTTAGAATCAACTGTACTGGATGAGGTCCAGTTGGATGTGCCACTGCTGCCAGTTATCCTTCATGTCCAGGATGCTGCTATCATCCTTGAGGTACACTTTTCAGAAAGCTTTTGGTTTTATGTTTGAAAAGTATCCCACATATTCATTCTGAAAATCTTTGTTGTCTGCTTTAGGAGGCCACTGGTAATTGGCAGCTGATACCGATTAGGTACAGCCCCCTGTACTGTGGGCCTGTTGTGATCAGGGTAAGAGAACCACACACAGTCACATCACCGTTACAATGTTTGCTGTTTCTAACCTGAATGTACTGTAATGTCACCCCCCTCTTGTGCAGAACAATGCCAGTCCGGTGGCTAAAGCCTGGAGAACTTTCCAGTTCATCAGCCCCATTATCACCTACATGCGTGGGGGATCCCAGGTATGTGTCTTTGTAACTATCTAGTCCTAATCTACATTGTCAGAGTCATGTGATCAAGATGGAAATATGTTACAGCGATGGCTGGTGTTGTTTTGTTGATGTTACTTGTCGTTTCTCTCCACAGCAGGTGGTGGTGAGGATGCATCATGTGAGTAGGGTTCGAGGCCTGGAGACTCAACTGGTGTGGGCCATCTCCAAGGAGACAGCCAGGCTTAGTCCAGAGGGCATCCCCTACTGTGCCACCAAGGTGCAGTCCGTCACTTGGATCCAGGTAAGATGTAAATACTACTGAAATAATATTAGATTAGGCTTTTCTTGACTTATTCCATTTGGCCTTAACATGTCATCTCTCTCTGTCAGTATGTGGCTGGCAGGGTGACCCAGTATGCGTCTCACCTCCGCCACGAGACGTCTGTGGACGTGACGTTTGGCTGCTACCAGGTAAATAAAAATGTTCCTATGTATATAGAATACCAATTACTGTGCATTTTTCCATTAGATATGCTCTGTTTTCTAATAATGCGTGTGTGTGGTAAACAGGTGTGTTGTGTGTGTTTTTGGAGCAGCAGACTGATGTCTCGGTGGTGTACGCCACTCTCCACATGGGGCTGGATGGGCTGCTCTCCTCCTCGGCATGGTCGGAGGCTGCCTCCGTCTCTACGCCCACCAATCAGCAGTTCACTGAGCCAGAGCCTGAAGGCCACAACTGCTATGAGGTCAGATGTTAGACACACAGCTACACATTCTATAGACTAGTAGCATTAAGATCCATCCATTGACCCATTGTTTGTCATGTCATGTCACTGATGTTGAATGTTTGTTCTGTTGTTGTAGGGCTGGGAGGAGGACCTGCTGCCTGAGGAGAGGGAGGTTCCTCTGCTAAAGTGAGTTCCTCTAAATATCTGTGTAGTCTGGGCTTGTCAGATGCTGAAGCATAGTTGTCACCATCCTATATCCCCATTGACTCTACTGGTTGACATTCTCCATTCCCTCCCTCCCACAGCCTCTACCTTACCACCAAGAGAGTGGAGGACGTCGCCCTGAGGCTCGTCTCCCTGCGCCAGGCCTTCACTGTGAGTGGACCCACTTAAAATGTTTCTCTCTGTATCTTCTTGTTCTGTCTGTCTCCTAGAGGAAGATGGGTGTCTCACCCTAACTCTTCCCTCTTCTCTAGACACTGCTTGGTTCCACCCTGAGCAGGAACCATCTGTTTGTGGCAGGAAAGGTCCTAATGGGCGCACTGGTTCAAGCCCACCACATGGTAGCTCACTAACTCATTATTCATTCAAGGGAAAGAGAGCGTCCTCAGTGGGAAATGTGTTCTGTTCATTAACATCAACGCTCTTTGCTTTGTGATAGGACGAGGCCGAATTCATCCGTGCCTATAATGACTTTGTGGACTACCTGAGTGACCCCTCGAAGGAGATTGACATTGAGAGGGAGCTGGCTGAGGCAAAGGTGGGTTCATTAACTCTTTCATGTCTCCACATGCATGTCTTTTATACATCACAGTATCTGATCTGTTTGAAATCATTCCTATTTTCTTGTCCTAGATCCATCATGTTAACCTGATAGATGTCCTCTTTGAACTGGTGCTGTTTGGGTTGATGATAGCTCAGAAGTCCCTGATTGTGGTAAGTAGCATCTCACTGGTACATGTTTCGATGTCTCTCTATTAGCAAATTCACTTCAATTTCTCTTCTCTCCTCCTCTGTTTCCTTTAGCACCCTGGTGGGTTCATGGAGCGTCTGTACGCTCTCCTGTACTCCTTCCTGCCCGCTGCTGCCAGCATTGAGCCAAAGGCTGAGAGATACCTGCTGCTGCTCAATGTAAGAGTCAAGAGTTTACTTCCTTATTCCTAGTTGACCTGAATAACAGGGTTTCAATGACATTTTACAGGGAGTAACTCTCCTTGTCTCTTTCCTCTTGGTAAGCTAGTAACTCAGAGCCATTATCTATGTGTTGTGTGGTGTTCTCTTCAGGGCGGGCTGATGGCTCTGCTTGATGACATGTTTGGGCAGCAGCTGGCCTGGTACTTTAACCCAGAATCTCTGGTCACTGAGCTCTCCAGCCTCCTGGAGTACCACCTGGAGAACCTCATGGCCAGCATGTAGTCCTACTGCAGAGATCTGAAAGGCCACTCTCTCTCTGTCTGTCCATCTCTCTCTCTCTCTGTCCGTCCATCTCTCTCTCTCTTGCTCTCCATCCATATCTCTCTCTCTGTCCATCTCTCTTTCTCTCTCTCAGGATTTGAGGACTTGAAGTGCTTTGTTGAACCTTGATTAGTTAACACAAATTAAATTAATGTATTCTCTTGTTTTCTCTCCCCACAGGATTCTTGTGACACTTTGCCACCTAACAGGGATCTAGACACTAATGCACTACATTACTTTGCACTGAATTTTACATTTTTAAATAAAATAACTGGTAGTTTAAAAGCATTTGTCTCTGTCTTTTCATTTACTTGATCATTTCATCACAATTTCCTCTTCCTGGAGTTATGAGGCTAATATTACATGAACAATTATGCTTTATTCTTTAGATATGGAAATTAACAACAATCAATTGTGCGAGAGGGGGAGATGAGGTTACACGTCCTGTTAAAACTAACACGGCTCAAAAAGCAAACGGAATCTGGGAATAATGTGTACATCACTGGTTAGAGGACAATGTGTAGTAGACAGCTAGCGAGGCCTACATTTAGAAGTGTTGCATTTTGATTCAAGTGGGTCGCCAACACGGTAAGTGTAATGCAACTCTTTTTTTGTTCATCACTTCCATCAATGTCACGCTGAAATCAATAGAATGGGGGTTAAATGGTGGTGTAGCACTGTTTGAAGTAACACTATTCACACTTGGAATAACCTATACACGGTTGGTTAGATGAACTTGTAGAGGAATTCCATTTTTATCTTGGAATGTCAGCTGTTGATTTCGGTAGGAAACAGACCACTTTTTTGTTAGCTATCTTTAACTTAAAAGACATCACGACGCGACATAGGATATCAACAGTGACACTATTTAAGTGACAGTTTGACTGTCAAATCCATGTATTGGTGTGTGGCCATTGACTTTTATAGAGAGAGCGCGTTTCATTTTCTTTGCCATTTCATTAATTTATGTGGCATTTCTAAGTCCTGCATAACCCAGTACGTGTGACAAAATCATTGGTACAAAACCACAGATATTGATCTGTTTTAAGCAGTCAATCATATGTCATCTTGAAAACTATACACTTTTATACTAATATCACCAATCTGAGGTAAAATGGATGTGTAATTCCACAACATTTCCTGGGGTGAAAATGAAGGTTTGTGTAGGTTATTAACACAAACTGTCCACATTAGGGAAATTCGCAGAATATACAATTTACTATGGCAAAATATTTCAACATGTCTATTTAAGATGATAGTATACACTATATATACAAAAGTATGTGGACACCCGTCAAATTAGTGGATTTGGCTATTTCAGCCACACCCGTTGCTGACAGGTGTATAAAATCGAGCACAGAGCCATGTAATCTCCATAGACAGACATTGGCCTTACTGAAGAGCTCAGTGAATTTCAACATGGCACCACCTTTTCAACAAGTCAGTTAGTCAAATTTCTGTCCTGCTATAGCTGCCCCGGTCAACTATAAGTGCTGTTATTGTGAATTGGAAACGTCTAGGAGCAACAACGGCTCAGCCTTTAAGTGGTAGGCCACACAAGCTCACAGAATGGGAGTCCCCGCAGCAAGCCTTCCCAAAAGAGTGGAGGCTATTATAGCAGCAAAGGGGGAGCCAACGCCATATGCCCATAATTCTGGAATGAGATGTTCGACGAGCAGCTGTCCACATACTTTTGGTAATGTAGTTTTTTGCCCACTCGCAAACTATTGCAACAATGACATCTCTTTCTCACTCATTTAACCATTTAGAGAGTAAAATAATGCTCTCAACCACATTTTAACCAGGTGCTCTAGACTAGAGCCTCCATCGTCTGTACAGCAGCCTGAACGTTTGACATCCCTACCTTTTAGATTTCTCTTTGTGTCTAGTCCATTGTACTGGCCTGTGTGATGTGTAGGACTTTGATGCATTTTATTGCTTTGTTTATCGTTTATCACCTGAAAATTCAGTCTCAGCCAACAATTGTTGATATCCTCCGTCCTCTACCTGACCCTTACAGACGCAGATGCCGGACCCGAAGACGTTCAAGCAGCACTTTGAGAGCAAGCATCCCAAATCCCCAATGCCCCCAGAGCTGGATGATGTTGAGGCTTAAAAGACCAACACACACAATGGACCTACAGCTGGGTTAAGATGCTCTCATCATTCAGACTCCCAGTTTACATGTTAGAAGCAAACTCTTTCCCTATGCTAAAGTTGTATTTTGTATGACTCAATATGTGGATATGTTGTCACTCATCGCCTTTCATGTTGTGATTCACAGACACACGATGACCACGATTAGAGCGCTGCAACTGGAACTTAATGGCGTCAAGAGACAAAATACTGAGACCCCTGGACATGGGTGGGGGATATTTGTGACAATGACATAAAAAGGGGGGCAGAAGCACACCAGCACCCCATATTATATGTCCAACCATCCCTGAACTTCAGACTCTTTTGAAGCGCCCATCTTAATTATATGAGCCCACTCTACCTACATCCCTTTTCCCCATGGTGCTTCCTTCATTAATACCTGATTCAGTAACATCTAGACTGTTACACGTCTAAAAGTATCAGGGTGTTACTGTTTTTGCAACTTTTTCTCAGTTGTGTTCCGCTGTCTTACTTTAACCACCAACTCTTTTCTATACCTCCTCCCATACACTCTTGTGCAAATCATTTCTGCTTTCTTTGAGAATGGTGTCATAGTGGAAAGGATTTGTTATTTGCCTAAGACTGAGTCTTGTTCTGCCTGTAAAAGGCCCTGGTTGAAATAGTGCAAAAATCACTGTTGATAGTCACCTGGTCCACGTTGTAACAGTTGTATTTTGCATTTGACCATTTCCAAGAAATGTAGCAATATATATGAAATCATTCCTCTGCCTATTTGATCCATTCTGAAGGAAAGCAGTGAATATGTTTTGTGTGTGAGAGAGAATATGTATGCCTTGTAAATCTAGCAGAAAATGTGTTGCTTCCAAATGCAAGTTAAACGCCATTCCGTCTATACTGATACCAGACAAATGCATACTTACAAGTATTTTCAAATGTATTTCCAATATACTGGAATGCTATGTAGCTGGAGAGGGGTTGGAGTTTCTGGAGGTCTGTGTTCACTGGCAATTCCTCTCACTTCTGCATCAAATCAACCTCTACAATATATATTTTACTTATTTTATTACAAATATAGCAGTACACAGTCCTCCATAAATATATTGACTGACACATTCCTGTGTATTGGATCCTCTGTACATAGAAAATCTGCAAACAAATAGGAATGACATTTGCCATTGCTACTAACTTGTACTTGTTCAAAGTATAATTAAAGAAATGTAAAAAATTTTTTTTAATTTGTCACGCACTTATGGTCCTTATTTTTTGAGTTTTAATTGAACCATGTGTAGTACATCTAAAAGAGACAATGAGAAATTCTTGGTTCAACAAGACAACAGTCATCAAAAGGGTAGAAATGTAGCGTTGCACATGTCAGAGTACTTTACAGCTTTGATTGGATACATATAATATATGACAAAGGGTGATGTAATTATCTGAATTACTGTAGATGTGAATAGTTTAAGAGTGAAGTATGGTTATAAGTCGAATGCGAAGATCCGTCGTTATGAAAGAGGTAATGGGTGTTATTCATATGCCATTCTCACACTCAATATCAATATATTATACTGAACAAAAATGTAAACACCACATATAAAGTGTTGGTCCCATGTTTCATGAACTGAAATAAAAGATCCCAGAAATGTTCCATATGTACAAAAAGTTTATTTCTCAAATGTTCATAAATTTACATAAGTTTACATCCATGTTAGTGAGCATTTCTTCTTTGCCAAAATAATCCATCCACCTGACAGGTGGGGCATTTCAATAAACTGATTAAACAGCATGCTCATTAGACAAGTGCACCTTGTGCTGGGGACAATAACAGGCCACCTTATAATGTGCAGTTTTTCCACACAACATACTCACAGTTTTTTCTCAAATTTTGATGGAGCATGCTGACTGGTGGATTGTCCACCAGAGCTGTTGCTGGAGTAGTAATTTCTCTACCAATGTCGTTGTAGAGAATTTGGTAGTATGTCCAAGCGCAGACCAATTTTAACCATGACAGCTCAGGACCTCCACTTCCAGCTTCTTAACATGCAGTATCATCTGAGATCAGACACCCCGATAGCTGATGAAACTGGAATTGCACAACTGAAGAATTTGTCAGAAGAAACCGTCACAGGGAAGCCCATCTGCGTGCTCGTCGTACTCACCAGGGTCTTGACCTGACTTCAATGGACAAATGCTCACCTTTGATGGCCACTGGCACACTGAAGAAGTGTGCTCTTCATGGATGAATCCTGCATCGCGTGGGCAAGCGGTTTGCTGATGTCAACATTGTGAACAGAGTGCCCCATGGTGGCGGTGGGGTTATGGTATGGGGAAATAAACTATGGACAACGAACACAATTGCATTTTATCGATGGCAATTTGAATTGAATGCACAGAGAAACCGTGACGAGATCCTGAGGCCCATTGTTTCATTCATCCGCCGCCAACAACTCATATTTCAGGATGATAATGCGCGGTCCCATGTTGCAAGGATCTGTACACAATTCCCGGAAGCTGAAAATAAACATTTTTCCATGTCCTGCATACTCACAAGCATGTTTGGCATGCTCATGGATCAACGTGCAGGACAGCATGTTCCAGTTCCTGACAAAATCCAGCAACTTAAAAAAAATATTGAAAAGGAGTGGGACAACATTCCACAGGCGTCAATCAACAGCCTGATCAACTCTATGCTAAGGTGATGTGGGCTCCCGAGTAGCGTAGCGGTCTAAGGTACTGTGTCAGTCGTGCAAGAGGTGTCACTGGTTCAAATCCAAGTTGCATTATTATTGTTATTTGACCCTGCTGGTAATCTATGAACATTAGAACATCTTGGTCATGTTCTGTTATAATCTCCACCGGGCACAGCCAGAAGAGGACTGGCCACCCCCCATACCCTCTCTAGGTTTCTTCCTAGGTTCTGGCCTTTCTAGGGAGTTTTTCCTAGCCACTGTGCTTCTACACCTGCATTGCTTGCTGTTTGGGGTTTTAGGCTGGTTTCTGTACAGCACTTTGTGACATCAGCTGATGTAAGAATGGTTTTTATAAATACATTTGATTGATTAATTGCATCACACCCGGCCGTGATTGGGAGTCCCATAGGGCGGGGCACAATTGGCCCAGCGTCATCCGGGGTAGGTCGTCATTGTAAATAAGAATCTGTTCTTAACTGACTTGCCTAATTAAAAAATGTTATATTAAAATATATATATATATTAAATTAAATGTGTCCAGCTGCATGAGGCAAATGGTGGTCACACCAGATACTGACTGGTTTTCTGATCCACGCTCCTATCTTCATTTAAAAAGGTATCTGTTACCAACAGATGCACATCTGTATTCCCAGTCAGGTGAAATCCATAGATTAGGGCCTAAAGAACATATTTTAATTGACTGATGTCCTTATATGAACTATAACTCAGCAAAATCATTGAAATTGTTGCATGTTGAGTTTATATTTATGTTCAGTGTAGATACATACTATTTAGCCTCATATTGCCAGATTATTGCTATCAACCCTGTTTGTATCTTTTGGAACAATGGTAGTGAAGTTTATTAAAATGATGTAGAATAGATGGGCCACCACAGATGTTACAGGCATCCACAGGTCTTGACCACCATGTTGTGATGCTTCTTTAGGATCACATTGTTGTTGTCCTCGTAGAAGAGTACAGAGATGGGACTGAGCTTGGTGGGTGCCAGAACGCTTTGGGAACCTCATCTGGCTTCAAAAGGTGAACCTGCCATGAAAAAAGGTCAATCAGATTTATTCATACATACACTTTGATATAATCAATGATAATATCCTGTTTATAAAAGAGGTATGGATTATTATTATGCAGATGCTTCAGTGCTCTCCTACCTCAGTGGGATGTGGTTTCGCCCCCCTTGTCTGAATGTGTATGTGTTTTATATATGTTTTATCCCGGGTTGTCTGTGCTCCACAAGACTTTATAGCCTACTGAGCCAAAGCCTAGACTTTCAGAAGTTCAACAACAACTTCCATGAAACAAGCTAAAACATTTCAATGGGCCATTGACCTAGCTAGTGACTTAAAAAAAAGATTTGGTCTTTAAGTTTTATATTATACACACAACATAGGAAAACCTCTGGTGACAAAATAGGGTCAGTGGAATTAGAATGATGACCAGGAATTGTATAGGATTCTAATGGTAACCATAGCGTTCCAAACTCATTTCTATGGCAACACAGCTGTCAATTTTGTAAACAACAATTTCAAATATATGTGTTGCCATGAGACATCTAACCGTTAGAACATATCGGCGTTCTATTGAACGTTTTCTGTTCGAAAACAAGAACAACTTCAATTTGCTGTTCAACAACAACAAACTTGACGGATTTTTGAGACCTGAGATTGAAACATCGACTGGAAAATGCCTGGGTGCTTTTCAAGATTGACGGAGAGAGTGCGAGGACTTCGGCAGCCTTCTGCGTCGACAGGTTGTTCAAATTCATTTATGGGTTGTTTTTGTTGTCTTTTTCCGTTTTGCAGGGTTCGCGATCGTCGGGAGGTGGACAGCGACAGCGACTTCGAAGAGGGTACGTGGAGTTTTAAACTTCTTATTTTACCACATTCAACATTGACAATGTAATTTGTTAAATGTTGTGTATTTCTGTAATCCAAACTTTCAAGGTAACGTTAACTTGAGTAATTGTTGCTAAGCAATGCACTTTTGCTAGTAGTACTAGCTAGCGTGCTACGTTTTACGTCCTAATAATTGTTTGTTTGTTTTCCTTTTCCTACTTTTAGAATCAACTGTACTGGATGAGGTCCAGTTGGATGTGCCACTGCTGCCAGTTATCCTTCATGTCCAGGATGCTGCTATCATCCTTGAGGTACACTTTTCAGAAAGCTTTTGGTTTTATGTTTGAAAAGTATCCCACATATTCATTCTGAAAATCTTTGTTGTCTGCTTTAGGAGGCCACTGGTAATTGGCAGCTGATACCGATTAGGTACAGCCCCCTGTACTGTGGGCCTGTTGTGATCAGGGTAAGAGAACCACACACAGTCACATCACCGTTACAATGTTTGCTGTTTCTAACCTGAATGTACTGTAATGTCACCCCCCTCTTGTGCAGAACAATGCCAGTCCGGTGGCTAAAGCCTGGAGAACTTTCCAGTTCATCAGCCCCATTATCACCTACATGTGTGGGGGATCCCAGGTATGTGTCTTTGTAACTATCTAGTCCTAATCTACATTGTCCGAGTCATGTGATCAAGATGGAAATATGTTACAGCGATGGCTGATGTTGTTTTGTTGATGTTACTTGTCGTTTCTGTCCACAGCAGGTGGTGGTGAGGATGCACCATGTGAGTAGGGTTCGAGGCCTGGAGACTCAACTGGTGTGGGCCATCTCCAAGGAGACAGCCAGGCTTAGTCCAGAGGGCATCCCCTACTGTGCCACCAAGGTGCAGTCCGTCACTTGGATCCAGGTAAGATGTAAATACTACTGAAATAGTATTAGATTAGGCTTTTCTTGACTTATTCCATTTGGCCTTAACATGTCATCTCTCTCTGTCAGTATGTGGCTGGCAGGGTGACCCAGTATGCGTCTCACCTCCGCCACGAGACGTCTGTGGACGTGACGTTTGGCTGCTACCAGGTAAATAAAAATGTTCCTATGTATATAGAATACCAATTACTGTGCATTTTTCCATTAGATATGCTCTGTTTTCTAATAATGCGTGTGTGTGGTAAACAGGTGTGTTGTGTGTGTTTTTGGAGCAGCAGACTGATGTCTCGGTGGTGTACGCCACTCTCCACATGGGGCTGGATGGGCTGCTCTCCTCCTCGGCATGGTCGGAGGCTGCCTCCGTCTCTACGCCCACCAATCAGCAGTTCACTGAGCCAGAGCCAGAAGGCCACAACTGCTATGAGGTCAGATGTTAGACACACAGCTACACATTCTATAGACTAGTAGCATTAAGATCCATCCATTGACCCATTGTTTGTCATGTCATGTCACTGATGTTGAATGTTTGTTCTGTTGTTGTAGGGCTGGGAGGAGGACCTGCTGCCTGAGGAGAGGGAGGTTCCTCTGCTAAAGTGAGTTCCTCTAAATATCTGTGTAGTCTGGGCTTGTCAGATGCTGAAGCATAGTTGTCACCATCCTATATCCCCATTGACTCTACTGGTTGACATTCTCCATTCCCTCCCTCCCACAGCCTCTACCTTACCACCAAGAGAGTGGAGGACATCGCCCTGAGGCTCGTCTCCCTGCGCCAGGCCTTCACTGTGAGTGGACCCACTTAAAATGTTTCTCTCTGTATCTTCTTGTTCTGTCTGTCTCCTAGAGGAAGATGGGTGTCTCACCCTAACTCTTCCCTCTTCTCTAGACACTGCTTGGTTCCACCCTGAGCAGGAACCATCTGTTTGTGGCAGGAAAGGTCCTAATGGGCGCACTGGTTCAAGCCCACCACATGGTAGCTCACTAACTCATTATTCATTCAAGGGAAAGAGAGCGTCCTCAGTGGGAAATGTGTTCTGTTCATTAACATCAACGCTCTTTGCTTTGTGATAGGACGAGGCCGAATTCATCCGTGCCTATAATGACTTTGTGGACTACCTGAGTGACCCCTCGAAGGAGATTGACATTGAGAGGGAGCTGGCTGAGGCAAAGGTGGGTTCATTAACTCTTTTATGTCTCCACATGCATGTCTTTTATACATCACAGTATCTGATCTGTTTGAAATCATTCCTATTTTCTTGTCCTAGATCCATCATGTTAACCTGATAGATGTCCTCTTTGAACTGGTGCTGTTTGGGTTGATGATAGCTCAGAAGTCCCTGATTGTGGTAAGTAGCATCTCACTGGTACATGTTTCGATGTCTCTCTATTAGCAAATTCACTTCAATTTCTCTTCTCTCCTCCTCTGTTTCCTTTAGCACCCTGGTGGGTTCATGGAGCGTCTGTACGCTCTCCTGTACTCCTTCCTGCCCGCTGCTGCCAGCATTGAGCCAAAGGCTGAGAGATACCTGCTGCTGCTCAATGTAAGAGTCAAGAGTTTACTTCCTTATTCCTAGTTGACCTGAATAACAGGGTTTCAATGACATTTTACAGGGAGTAACTCTCCTTGTCTCTTTCCTCTTGGTAAGCTAGTAACTCAGAGCCATTATCTATGTGTTGTGTGGTGTTCTCTTCAGGGCGGGCTGATGGCTCTGCTTGATGACATGTTTGGGCAGCAGCTGGCCTGGTACTTTAACCCAGAATCTCTGGTCACTGAGCTCTCCAGCCTCCTGGAGTACCACCTGGAGAACCTCATGGCCAGCATGTAGTCCTACTGCAGAGATCTGAAAGGCCACTCTCTCTCTGTCTGTCCATCTCTCTCTCTCTCTGTCCGTCCATCTCTCTCTCTCTCTCGCTCTCCATCCATATCTCTCTCTCTGTCCCTCCATCCATATCTCTCTCTCTGTCCATCTCTCTTTCTCTCTCTCAGGATTTGAGGACTTGAAGTGCTTTGTTGAACCTTGATTAGTTAACACAAATTAAATTAATGTATTCTCTTGTTTTCTCTCCCCACAGGATTCTTGTGACACTTTGCCACCTAACAGGGATCTAGACACTAATGCACTACATTACTTTGCACTGAATTTTACATTTTTAAATAAAATAACTGGTAGTTTAAAAGCATTTGTCTCTGTCTTTTTTCATTTACTTGATCATTTCATCACAATTTCCTCTTCCTGGAGTTATGAGGCTAATATTACATGAACAATTATGCTTTATTCTTTAGATATGGAAATTAACAACAATCAATTGTGCGAGAGGGGGAGATGAGGTTACACGTCCTGTTAAAACTAACACGGCTCAAAAAGCAAACGGAATCTGGGAATAATGTGTACATCACTGGTTAGAGGACAATGTGTAGTAGACAGCTAGCTAGGCCTACATTTAGAAGTGTTGCATTTTGATTCAAGTGGGTCGCTAACACGGTAAGTGTAATGCAACTCTTTTTTTGTTCATCACTTCCATCAATGTCACGCTGAAATCAATAGAATCAGGGTTAAATGGTGGTGTAGCACTGTTTGAAGTAACACTATTCACACTTGGAATAACCTATACACGGTTGGTTAGATGAACTTGTAGAGGAATTCCATTTTTATCTTGGAATGTCAGCTGTTGATTTCGGTAGGAAACAGACCACTTTTTTGTTAGCTATCTTTAACTTATACGAAAACACGACGTGACATAGGATATCAACAGTGACACTATTTAAGTGACAGTTTGACTGTCAAATCCATGTATTGGTGTGTGGCCATTGACTTTTATAGAGAGAGCGCGTTTCATTTTCTTTGCCATTTCATTAATTTATGTGGCATTTCTAAGTCCTGCATAACCCAGTACGTGTGACAAAATCATTGGTACAAAACCACAGATATTGATCTGTTTTAAGCAGTCAATCATATGTCATCTTGAAAACTATACACTTTTATACTAATATCACCAATCTGAGGTAAAATGGATGTGTAATTCCACAACATTTCCTGGGGTGAAAATGAAGGTTTGTGCACAGAGCCATGAGCACAGAGCCACAGAGCACAGAGCCAATCTCCATAGACAGACATTGGCCTTACTGAAGAGCTCAGTGAATTTCAACATGGCACCACCTTTTCAACAAGTCAGTTAGTCAAATTTCTGTCCTGCTATAGCTGCCCCGGTCAACTATAAGTGCTGTTATTGTGAATTGGAAACGTCTAGGAGCAACAACGGCTCAGCCTTTAAGTGGTAGGCCACACAAGCTCACAGAACGGGAGTCCCCGCAGCAAGCCTTCCCAAAAGAGCGGAGGCTATTATAGCAGCAAAGGGGGAGCCAACGCCATATGCCCATAATTCTGGAATGAGATGTTCGACGAGCAGCTGTCCACATACTTTTGGTAATGTAGTTTTTTGCCCACTCGCAAACTATTGCAACAATGACATCTCTTTCTCACTCATTTAACCATTTAGAGAGTAAAATAATGCTCTCAACCACATTTTAACCAGGTGCTCTAGACTAGAGCCTCCATCGTCTGTACAGCAGCCTGAACGTTTGACATCCCTACCTTTTAGGTTTCTCTTTGTGTCTAGTCCATTGTACTGGCCTGTGTGATGTGTAGGACTTTGATGCATTTTATTGCTTTGTTTATCGTTTATCACCTGAAAATTCAGTCTCAGCCAACAATTGTTGATATCCTCCGTCCCTTACCTGACCCTTACAGACGCAGATGCCGGACCCGAAGACGTTCAAGCAGCACTTTGAGAGCAAGCATCCCAAATCCCCAATGCCCCCAGAGCTGGATGATGTTGAGGCTTAAAAGACCAACACACACAATGGACCTACAGCTGGGTTAAGATGCTCTCATCATTCAGACTCCCAGTTTACATGTTAGAAGCAAACTCTTTCCCTATGCTAAAGTTGTATTTTGTATGACTCAATATGTGGATATGTTGTCACTCATCGCCTTTCATGTTGTGATTCACAGACACACGATGACCACGATTAGAGCGCTGCAACTGGAACTTAATGGCGTCAAGAGACAAAATACTGAGACCCCTGGACATGGGTGGGGGATATTTGTGACAATGACATAAAAAGGGGGGCAGAAGCACACCAGCACCCCATATTATATGTCCAACCATCCCTGAACTTCAGACTCTTTTGAAGCGCCCATCTTAATTATATGAGCCCACTCTACCTACATCCCTTTTCCCCATGGTGCTTCCTTCATTAATACCTGATTCAGTAACATCTAGACTGTTACACGTCTAAAAGTATCAGGGTGTTACTGTTTTTGCAACTTTTTCTCAGTTGTGTACCGCTGTCTTACTTTAACCACCAACTCTTTTCTATACCTCCTCCCATACACTCTTGTGCAAATCATTTCTGCTTTCTTTGAGAATGGTGTCATAGTGGAAAGGATTTGTTATTTGCCTAAGACTGAGTCTTGTTCTGCCTGTAAAAGGCCCTGGTTGAAACAGTGCCAAAATCACTGTGGATAGTCACCTGGTCCACGTTGTAACAGTTGTATTTTGCATTTGACCATTTCCAAGAAATGTAGCAATATATATGAAATCATTCCTCTGCCTATTTGATCCATTCTGAAGGAAAGCAGTGAATATGTTTTGTGTGTGAGAGAATATAAATGACTTCCAAATGCAAGTTAAATGCCCCTCCGTCTATACTGATACCAGTATTGTATACTTACAAGTATTTTCAAATGTATTTCCAATATACTGGAATGCTATGTAGCTGAAGAGGGGTGACACTGTTTAGGATAGGAGTGTCAATGGCATTTACTCTCACGTCTGCATCAAATCAACCTCTGCAATAAATATTCTAGTTTGTTTTATTACAAATATAGCAGTACACAGTCTTCCGTAAATATGTTGACAATGACATTCCTGTATATTGGATCCTCTGTACATAGAAAAACGACAAAAAAATAGAATTGGACATTTTCCATTGCTACTAACTTGTCCTGGTTACAGGTAGAACTAAATAAATGCGCACACTTATGGTCCATATATTTAGCGTTTTAATTTAACCATGTGTAGTACATCTAAAAGAGACAATGAGAAATTCTTGGTTCAACAAGACAACAGTCATCAAAAGGGTAGAAATGTAGCGTTGCACATGTCAGAGTACTTTACAGCTTTGATTGGATACATATAATATATGACAAAGGGTGATGTAATTATCTGAATTACTGTAGATGTGAATAGTTTAAGAGTGAAGTATGGTTATAAGTCGAATGCGAAGATCCGTCGTTATGAAAGAGGTAATGTGTGTTATTCATATACCATTCTCACACTCAATATCAATATATTATACTGAACAAAAATGTAAACACCACATATAAAGTGTTGGTCCCATGTTTCATGAACTGAAATAAAAGATCCCAGAAAAGTTCCATACGCACAAAAAGCGCATTTCTTTCTAATCTTGTGCACCAATTTGTTTACATCCCTGTCAGTGAACATTTCTCCTTTGCCAAGATAATCCATTCACCTGCTGACTACAGGAATGGCCACCAGAGCTGTTGCAAGATAATTTAATATTCCTTTCTCTACCATGTCGTTTTAGAGAATTTGGCTGTATATCCAACCGGCCTCACAACCGCACACGACGTGTAACCACGCCAGCCCAGGACCTCCACATCCGGCTATTCACCTGTGGGATCGTCTGAGATCAGACACCCGGATAGCTGATGCAACTGTGGGATTGCACAACTGAAGAATTTCTGCACAAACTGTAAGAAACCGTCACAGGGAAGACCATCTGCGTGCATGTCGTACTCACCAGGGTCTTACTGCAGTTCGGCATCATAACTGACTTCAGTGGGCAAATACTTACCTTCGATGGCCACTGGCACGCTGAAGAAGTGTGCTCTTTAAGGATCAATCCCGCGTCGCGTGGGCTAGCGGTTTGCTGATGTCAATGTTGTGAACAGAGTGCCCCATGGTGGCAGTGGGGTTACGGTATAGGCAGGCATAAGCTACGGACAACGAACACAATTGCATTTTATCGATGGCAATTTGAATGCACAGGATCTATGAGATCCTGAGGCCCATTGCTGTGCCAGTAATCCTCTGCCATCACCTCATATTTCAGCATGTTAATGCGCGGTCCCATTTCGCAAGGATCTGTACACAATTCCTGGGTGCTGAAAATGTCCCAATTCTTCCATGTCCTGCATGCTCACAAGCATGTTTGGGATGCTCTGGATTGACGTGCACGACAGCGCGTTCCAGGTCCCGCAACTTTTAAAAACCATCAAAGACGAGTGGGACAACATTCCACAGGCCTCAATCAACAGCCTGATCAACTATGCTAGGGAGCTCCCGAATGGCGCAGCGGTCTAAATTACAGCATCTCAGTGCAAGAGGCATCACTGCAGTCCCTGGTTGGAATCCAGGCTGCATGATATCCGGTCATGATTGGGAGTCCCATAGGGCGGTGCACAATTGGCCCAGCGTTGTCGGGTTTGGCTGGGGTAGGCCGACATTGTAAATAACAATTTGTTCTTAAATGACTTGCCTAGTTAAATAAAAAATAACAAAAACATTAAATTAAATGTGTCGCGCTGCATGAGGCAAATTGTGGTCACACCAGATACTGACTGGTTTTCTGATCCACGCTCCTATCTTCATTTAAAAAGGTATCTGTTACCAACAGATGCACATCTGTATTCCCAGTCAAGTGAAATCCATAGATTAGGGCCTAAAGAACATATTTTAATTGACTGATGTCCTTATATGAACTATAACTCAGTAAAATAATTGAAATTGTTGCATGTTGAGTTGATATTTATGTTCAGTGTAGATACATACTATTTAGCCTCATATTGCCAGATTATTGCTATCAACCCTGTTTGTATCTTTTGGAACAATGGTAGTGAAGTTTATTAAAATGATGTAGAATAGATGGGCCACCACAGATGTTACAGGCATCCACAGGTCTTGACCACCATGTTGCGATGCTTCTTTAGGATCACATTGTTGTTGTCGTCGTAGAAGAGTACAGAGATGGGACTGAGCTTGGTGGGTGCGCAGCACGCTTTGGGAACCTCATCCGGCTTCAAAAGGTGAACCTGCCATGAAAAAAGGTCAATCAGACTAATTCATACATACACTTTGATATAATCAATGATAATATCCTGTTTATAAAAGAGGTATGGATTATTATTATGCAGATGCTTCAGTGCTCTCCTACCTCAGTGGGATGTGGTTTCGCCCCCCTTGTCTAAATGTGTATGTGTTTTATATATTTTTTATCCCGGGTTGTCTGTGCTCCACAAGACTTTATAGCCCACTGAGCCAAAGCCTAGACTTTCAGAAGTTCAACAACAACTTCCATGAAACAAGCTAAAACATTTCAATGGGCCATTGACCTAGCTAGTGACTTAAAAAAATATATTTGGTCTTTAAGTTTTATATTATACACACACAACATAGGAAAGCCTCTGGTGACAAAATAGGGTCAGTGGAATTAGAATGATGACCAGGAATTGTATAGGATTCTAATGGTAACCATAGCGTTCCAAACTCATTTCTATGGCAACACAGCTGTCAATTTTGTAAACAACAATTTCAAATATATGTGTTGCCATGAGACATCTAACCGTTAGAACATATCGGCGTTCTATTGAACGTTTTCTGTTCGAAAACAAGAACAACTTCAATTTGCTGTTCAACAACAACAAACTTGACGGATTTTTGAGACCTGAGATTGAAACATCGACTGGAAAATGCCTGGGTGCTTTTCAAGATTGACGGAGAGAGTGCGAGGACTTCGGCAGCCTTCTGCGTCGACAGGTTGTTCAAATTCATTTATGGGTTGTTTTTGTTGTCTTTTTCCGTTTTGCAGGGTTCGCGATCGTCGGGAGGTGGACAGCGACAGCGACTTCGAAGAGGGTACGTGGAGTTTTAAACTTCTTATTTTACCACATTCAACATTGACAATGTAATTTGTTAAATGTTGTGTATTTCTGTAATCCAAACTTTCAAGGTAACGTTAACTTGAGTAATTGTTGCTAAGCAATGCACTTTTGCTAGTAGTACTAGCTAGCGTGCTACGTTTTACGTCCTAATAATTGTTTGTTTTCCTTTTCCTACTTTTAGAATCAACTGTACTGGATGAGGTCCAGTTGGATGTGCCACTGCTGCCAGTTATCCTTCATGTCCAGGATGCTGCTATCATCCTTGAGGTACACTTTTCAGAAAGCTTTTGGTTTTATGTTTGAAAAGTATCCCACATATTCATTCTGAAAATCTTTGTTGTCTGCTTTAGGAGGCCACTGGTAATTGGCAGCTGATACCGATTAGGTACAGCCCCCTGTACTGTGGGCCTGTTGTGATCAGGGTAAGAGAACCACACACAGTCACATCACCGTTACAATGTTTGCTGTTTCTAACCTGAATGTACTGTAATGTCACCCCCCTCTTGTGCAGAACAATGCCAGTCCGGTGGCTAAAGCCTGGAGAACTTTCCAGTTCATCAGCCCCATTATCACCTACATGTGTGGGGGATCCCAGGTATGTGTCTTTGTAACTATCTAGTCCTAATCTACATTGTCCGAGTCATGTGATCAAGATGGAAATATGTTACAGCGATGGCTGATGTTGTTTTGTTGATGTTACTTGTCGTTTCTGTCCACAGCAGGTGGTGGTGAGGATGCACCATGTGAGTAGGGTTCGAGGCCTGGAGACTCAACTGGTGTGGGCCATCTCCAAGGAGACAGCCAGGCTTAGTCCAGAGGGCATCCCCTACTGTGCCACCAAGGTGCAGTCCGTCACTTGGATCCAGGTAAGATGTAAATACTACTGAAATAGTATTAGATTAGGCTTTTCTTGACTTATTCCATTTGGCCTTAACATGTCATCTCTCTCTGTCAGTATGTGGCTGGCAGGGTGACCCAGTATGCGTCTCACCTCCGCCACGAGACGTCTGTGGACGTGACGTTTGGCTGCTACCAGGTAAATAAAAATGTTCCTATGTATATAGAATACCAATTACTGTGCATTTTTCCATTAGATATGCTCTGTTTTCTAATAATGCGTGTGTGTGGTAAACAGGTGTGTTGTGTGTGTTTTTGGAGCAGCAGACTGATGTCTCGGTGGTGTACGCCACTCTCCACATGGGGCTGGATGGGCTGCTCTCCTCCTCGGCATGGTCGGAGGCTGCCTCCGTCTCTACGCCCACCAATCAGCAGTTCACTGAGCCAGAGCCTGAAGGCCACAACTGCTATGAGGTCAGATGTTAGACACACAGCTACACATTCTATAGACTAGTAGCATTAAGATCCATCCATTGACCCATTGTTTGTCATGTCATGTCACTGATGTTGAATGTTTGTTCTGTTGTTGTAGGGCTGGGAGGAGGACCTGCTGCCTGAGGAGAGGGAGGTTCCTCTGCTAAAGTGAGTTCCTCTAAATATCTGTGTAGTCTGGGCTTGTCAGATGCTGAAGCATAGTTGTCACCATCCTATATCCCCATTGACTCTACTGGTTGACATTCTCCATTCCCTCCCTCCCACAGCCTCTACCTTACCACCAAGAGAGTGGAGGACATCGCCCTGAGGCTCGTCTCCCTGCGCCAGGCCTTCACTGTGAGTGGACCCACTTAAAATGTTTCTCTCTGTATCTTCTTGTTCTGTCTGTCTCCTAGAGGAAGATGGGTGTCTCACCCTAACTCTTCCCTCTTCTCTAGACACTGCTTGGTTCCACCCTGAGCAGGAACCATCTGTTTGTGGCAGGAAAGGTCCTAATGGGCGCACTGGTTCAAGCCCACCACATGGTAGCTCACTAACTCATTATTCATTCAAGGGAAAGAGAGCGTCCTCAGTGGGAAATGTGTTCTGTTCATTAACATCAACGCTCTTTGCTTTGTGATAGGACGAGGCCGAATTCATCCGTGCCTATAATGACTTTGTGGACTACCTGAGTGACCCCTCGAAGGAGATTGACATTGAGAGGGAGCTGGCTGAGGCAAAGGTGGGTTCATTAACTCTTTCATGTCTCCACATGCATGTCTTTTATACATCACAGTATCTGATCTGTTTGAAATCATTCCTATTTTCTTGTCCTAGATCCATCATGTTAACCTGATAGATGTCCTCTTTGAACTGGTGCTGTTTGGGTTGATGATAGCTCAGAAGTCCCTGATTGTGGTAAGTAGCATCTCACTGGTACATGTTTCGATGTCTCTCTATTAGCAAATTCACTTCAATTTCTCTTCTCTCCTCCTCTGTTTCCTTTAGCACCCTGGTGGGTTCATGGAGCGTCTGTACGCTCTCCTGTACTCCTTCCTGCCCGCTGCTGCCAGCATTGAGCCAAAGGCTGAGAGATACCTGCTGCTGCTCAATGTAAGAGTCAAGAGTTTACTTCCTTATTCCTAGTTGACCTGAATAACAGGGTTTCAATGACATTTTACAGGGAGTAACTCTCCTTGTCTCTTTCCTCTTGGTAAGCTAGTAACTCAGAGCCATTATCTATGTGTTGTGTGGTGTTCTCTTCAGGGCGGGCTGATGGCTCTGCTTGATGACATGTTTGGGCAGCAGCTGGCCTGGTACTTTAACCCAGAATCTCTGGTCACTGAGCTCTCCAGCCTCCTGGAGTACCACCTGGAGAACCTCATGGCCAGCATGTAGTCCTACTGCAGAGATCTGAAAGGCCACTCTCTCTCTGTCTGTCCATCTCTCTCTCTCTCTGTCCGTCCATCTCTCTCTCTCTCTCGCTCTCCATCCATATCTCTCTCTCTGTCCCTCCATCCATATCTCTCTCTCTGTCCATCTCTCTTTCTCTCTCTCAGGATTTGAGGACTTGAAGTGCTTTGTTGAACCTTGATTAGTTAACACAAATTAAATTAATGTATTCTCTTGTTTTCTCTCCCCACAGGATTCTTGTGACACTTTGCCACCTAACAGGGATCTAGACACTAATGCACTACATTACTTTGCACTGAATTTTACATTTTTAAATAAAATAACTGGTAGTTTAAAAGCATTTGTCTCTGTCTTTTTTCATTTACTTGATCATTTCATCACAATTTCCTCTTCCTGGAGTTATGAGGCTAATATTACATGAACAATTATGCTTTATTCTTTAGATATGGAAATTAACAACAATCAATTGTGCGAGAGGGGGAGATGAGGTTACACGTCCTGTTAAAACTAACACGGCTCAAAAAGCAAACGGAATCTGGGAATAATGTGTACATCACTGGTTAGAGGACAATGTGTAGTAGACAGCTAGCTAGGCCTACATTTAGAAGTGTTGCATTTTGATTCAAGTGGGTCGCTAACACGGTAAGTGTAATGCAACTCTTTTTTTGTTCATCACTTCCATCAATGTCACGCTGAAATCAATAGAATCAGGGTTAAATGGTGGTGTAGCACTGTTTGAAGTAACACTATTCACACTTGGAATAACCTATACACGGTTGGTTAGATGAACTTGTAGAGGAATTCCATTTTTATCTTGGAATGTCAGCTGTTGATTTCGGTAGGAAACAGACCACTTTTTTGTTAGCTATCTTTAACTTATACGAAAACACGACGTGACATAGGATATCAACAGTGACACTATTTAAGTGACAGTTTGACTGTCAAATCCATGTATTGGTGTGTGGCCATTGACTTTTATAGAGAGAGCGCGTTTCATTTTCTTTGCCATTTCATTAATTTATGTGGCATTTCTAAGTCCTGCATAACCCAGTACGTGTGACAAAATCATTGGTACAAAACCACAGATATTGATCTGTTTTAAGCAGTCAATCATATGTCATCTTGAAAACTATACACTTTTATACTAATATCACCAATCTGAGGTAAAATGGATGTGTAATTCCACAACATTTCCTGGGGTGAAAATGAAGGTTTGTGCACAGAGCCATGAGCACAGAGCCACAGAGCACAGAGCCAATCTCCATAGACAGACATTGGCCTTACTGAAGAGCTCAGTGAATTTCAACATGGCACCACCTTTTCAACAAGTCAGTTAGTCAAATTTCTGTCCTGCTATAGCTGCCCCGGTCAACTATAAGTGCTGTTATTGTGAATTGGAAACGTCTAGGAGCAACAACGGCTCAGCCTTTAAGTGGTAGGCCACACAAGCTCACAGAACGGGAGTCCCCGCAGCAAGCCTTCCCAAAAGAGTGGAGGCTATTATAGCAGCAAAGGGGGAGCCAACGCCATATGCCCATAATTCTGGAATGAGATGTTCGACGAGCAGCTGTCCACATACTTTTGGTAATGTAGTTTTTTGCCCACTCGCAAACTATTGCAACAATGACATCTCTTTCTCACTCATTTAACCATTTAGAGAGTAAAATAATGCTCTCAACCACATTTTAACCAGGTGCTCTAGACTAGAGCCTCCATCGTCTGTACAGCAGCCTGAACGTTTGACATCCCTACCTTTTAGGTTTCTCTTTGTGTCTAGTCCATTGTACTGGCCTGTGTGATGTGTAGGACTTTGATGCATTTTATTGCTTTGTTTATCGTTTATCACCTGAAAATTCAGTCTCAGCCAACAATTGTTGATATCCTCCGTCCCTTACCTGACCCTTACAGACGCAGATGCCGGACCCGAAGACGTTCAAGCAGCACTTTGAGAGCAAGCATCCCAAATCCCCAATGCCCCCAGAGCTGGATGATGTTGAGGCTTAAAAGACCAACACACACAATGGACCTACAGCTGGGTTAAGATGCTCTCATCATTCAGACTCCCAGTTTACATGTTAGAAGCAAACTCTTTCCCTATGCTAAAGTTGTATTTTGTATGACTCAATATGTGGATATGTTGTCACTCATCGCCTTCCATGTTGTGATTCACAGACACACGATGACCACGATTAGAGCGCTGCAACTGGAACTTAATGGCGTCAAGAGACAAAATACTGAGACCCCTGGACATGGGTGGGGGATATTTGTGACAATGACATAAAAAGGGGGGCAGAAGCACACCAGCACCCCATATTATATGTCCAACCATCCCTGAACTTCAGACTCTTTTGAAGCGCCCATCTTAATTATATGAGCCCACTCTACCTACATCCCTTTTCCCCATGGTGCTTCCTTCATTAATACCTGATTCAGTAACATCTAGACTGTTACACGTCTAAAAGTATCAGGGTGTTACTGTTTTTGCAACTTTTTCTCAGTTGTGTACCGCTGTCTTACTTTAACCACCAACTCTTTTCTATACCTCCTCCCATACACTCTTGTGCAAATCATTTCTGCTTTCTTTGAGAATGGTGTCATAGTGGAAAGGATTTGTTATTTGCCTAAGACTGAGTCTTGTTCTGCCTGTAAAAGGCCCTGGTTGAAACAGTGGCAAAATCACTGTGGATAGTCACCTGGTCCACGTTGTAACAGTTGTATTTTGCATTTGACCATTTCCAAGAAATGTAGCAATATATATGAAATCATTCCTCTGCCTATTTGATCCATTCTGAAGGAAAGCAGTGAATATGTTTTGTGTGTGAGAGAATATAAATGACTTCCAAATGCAAGTTAAATGCCCCTCCGTCTATACTGATACCAGTATTGTATACTTACAAGTATTTTCAAATGTATTTCCAATATACTGGAATGCTATGTAGCTGAAGAGGGGTGACACTGTTTAGGATAGGAGTGTCAATGGCATTTACTCTCACGTCTGCATCAAATCAACCTCTGCAATAAATATTATAGTTTGTTTTATTACAAATATAGCAGTACACAGTCTTCCGTAAATATGTTGACAATGACATTCCTGTATATTGGATCCTCTGTACATAGAAAAACGACAAAAAAATAGAATTGGACATTTTCCATTGCTACTAACTTGTCCTGGTTACAGGTAGAACTAAAGAAATGCGCACACTTATGGTCCATATATTTAGCGTTTTAATTTAACCATGTGTAGTACATCTAAAAGAGACAATGAGAAATTCTTGGTTCAACAAGACAACAGTCATCAAAAGGGTAGAAATGTAGCGTTGCACATGTCAGAGTACTTTACAGCTTTGATTGGATACATATAATATATGACAAAGGGTGATGTAATTATCTGAATTACTGTAGATGTGAATAGTTTAAGAGTGAAGTATGGTTATAAGTCGAATGCGAAGATCCGTCGTTATGAAAGAGGTAATGTGTGTTATTCATATACCATTCTCACACTCAATATCAATATATTATACTGAACAAAAATGTAAACACCACATATAAAGTGTTGGTCCCATGTTTCATGAACTGAAATAAAAGATCCCAGAAAAGTTCCATACGCACAAAAAGCGCATTTCTTTCTAATCTTGTGCACCAATTTGTTTACATCCCTGTCAGTGAACATTTCTCCTTTGCCAAGATAATCCATTCACCTGCTGACTACAGGAATGGCCACCAGAGCTGTTGCAAGATAATTTAATATTCCTTTCTCTACCATGTCGTTTTAGAGAATTTGGCTGTATATCCAACCGGCCTCACAACCGCACACGACGTGTAACCACGCCAGCCCAGGACCTCCACATCCGGCTATTCACCTGTGGGATCGTCTGAGATCAGACACCCGGATAGCTGATGCAACTGTGGGATTGCACAACTGAAGAATTTCTGCACAAACTGTAAGAAACCGTCACAGGGAAGACCATCTGCGTGCATGTCGTACTCACCAGGGTCTTACTGCAGTTCGGCATCATAACTGACTTCAGTGGGCAAATACTTACCTTCGATGGCCACTGGCACGCTGAAGAAGTGTGCTCTTTAAGGATCAATCCCGCGTCGCGTGGGCTAGCGGTTTGCTGATGTCAATGTTGTGAACAGAGTGCCCCATGGTGGCAGTGGGGTTACGGTATAGGCAGGCATAAGCTACGGACAACGAACACAATTGCATTTTATCGATGGCAATTTGAATGCACAGGATCTATGAGATCCTGAGGCCCATTGCTGTGCCAGTAATCCTCTGCCATCACCTCATATTTCAGCATGTTAATGCGCGGTCCCATTTCGCAAGGATCTGTACACAATTCCTGGGTGCTGAAAATGTCCCAATTCTTCCATGTCCTGCATGCTCACAAGCATGTTTGGGATGCTCTGGATTGACGTGCACGACAGCGCGTTCCAGGTCCCGCAACTTTTAAAAACCATCAAAGACGAGTGGGACAACATTCCACAGGCCTCAATCAACAGCCTGATCAACTATGCTAGGGAGCTCCCGAATGGCGCAGCGGTCTAAATTACAGCATCTCAGTGCAAGAGGCATCACTGCAGTCCCTGGTTGGAATCCAGGCTGCATGATATCCGGTCATGATTGGGAGTCCCATAGGGCGGTGCACAATTGGCCCAGCGTTGTCGGGTTTGGCTGGGGTAGGCCGACATTGTAAATAACAATTTGTTCTTAAATGACTTGCCTAGTTAAATAAAAAATAACAAAAACATTAAATTAAATGTGTCGCGCTGCATGAGGCAAATTGTGGTCACACCAGATACTGACTGGTTTTCTGATCCACGCTCCTATCTTCATTTAAAAAGGTATCTGTTACCAACAGATGCACATCTGTATTCCCAGTCAAGTGAAATCCATAGATTAGGGCCTAAAGAACATATTTTAATTGACTGATGTCCTTATATGAACTATAACTCAGTAAAATAATTGAAATTGTTGCATGTTGAGTTGATATTTATGTTCAGTGTAGATACATACTATTTAGCCTCATATTGCCAGATTATTGCTATCAACCCTGTTTGTATCTTTTGGAACAATGGTAGTGAAGTTTATTAAAATGATGTAGAATAGATGGGCCACCACAGATGTTACAGGCATCCACAGGTCTTGACCACCATGTTGCGATGCTTCTTTAGGATCACATTGTTGTTGTCGTCGTAGAAGAGTACAGAGATGGGACTGAGCTTGGTGGGTGCGCAGCACGCTTTGGGAACCTCATCCGGCTTCAAAAGGTGAACCTGCCATGAAAAAAGGTCAATCAGACTAATTCATACATACACTTTGATATAATCAATGATAATATCCTGTTTATAAAAGAGGTATGGATTATTATTATGCAGATGCTTCAGTGCTCTCCTACCTCAGTGGGATGTGGTTTCGCCCCCCTTGTCTAAATGTGTATGTGTTTTATATATTTTTTATCCCGGGTTGTCTGTGCTCCACAAGACTTTATAGCCCACTGAGCCAAAGCCTAGACTTTCAGAAGTTCAACAACAACTTCCATGAAACAAGCTAAAACATTTCAATGGGCCATTGACCTAGCTAGTGACTTAAAAAAATATATTTGGTCTTTAAGTTTTATATTATACACACACAACATAGGAAAGCCTCTGGTGACAAAATAGGGTCAGTGGAATTAGAATGATGACCAGGAATTGTATAGGATTCTAATGGTAACCATAGCGTTCCAAACTCATTTCTATGGCAACACAGCTGTCAATTTTGTAAACAACAATTTCAAATATATGTGTTGCCATGAGACATCTAACCGTTAGAACATATCGGCGTTCTATTGAACGTTTTCTGTTCGAAAACAAGAACAACTTCAATTTGCTGTTCAACAACAACAAACTTGACGGATTTTTGAGACCTGAGATTGAAACATCGACTGGAAAATGCCTGGGTGCTTTTCAAGATTGACGGAGAGAGTGCGAGGACTTCGGCAGCCTTCTGCGTCGACAGGTTGTTCAAATTCATTTATGGGTTGTTTTTGTTGTCTTTTTCCGTTTTGCAGGGTTCGCGATCGTCGGGAGGTGGACAGCGACAGCGACTTCGAAGAGGGTACGTGGAGTTTTAAACTTCTTATTTTACCACATTCAACATTGACAATGTAATTTGTTAAATGTTGTGTATTTCTGTAATCCAAACTTTCAAGGTAACGTTAACTTGAGTAATTGTTGCTAAGCAATGCACTTTTGCTAGTAGTACTAGCTAGCGTGCTACGTTTTACGTCCTAATAATTGTTTGTTTTCCTTTTCCTACTTTTAGAATCAACTGTACTGGATGAGGTCCAGTTGGATGTGCCACTGCTGCCAGTTATCCTTCATGTCCAGGATGCTGCTATCATCCTTGAGGTACACTTTTCAGAAAGCTTTTGGTTTTATGTTTGAAAAGTATCCCACATATTCATTCTGAAAATCTTTGTTGTCTGCTTTAGGAGGCCACTGGTAATTGGCAGCTGATACCGATTAGGTACAGCCCCCTGTACTGTGGGCCTGTTGTGATCAGGGTAAGAGAACCACACACAGTCACATCACCGTTACAATGTTTGCTGTTTCTAACCTGAATGTACTGTAATGTCACCCCCCTCTTGTGCAGAACAATGCCAGTCCGGTGGCTAAAGCCTGGAGAACTTTCCAGTTCATCAGCCCCATTATCACCTACATGTGTGGGGGATCCCAGGTATGTGTCTTTGTAACTATCTAGTCCTAATCTACATTGTCCGAGTCATGTGATCAAGATGGAAATATGTTACAGCGATGGCTGATGTTGTTTTGTTGATGTTACTTGTCGTTTCTCTCCACAGCAGGTGGTGGTGAGGATGCACCATGTGAGTAGGGTTCGAGGCCTGGAGACTCAACTGGTGTGGGCCATCTCCAAGGAGACAGCCAGGCTTAGTCCAGAGGGCATCCCCTACTGTGCCACCAAGGTGCAGTCCGTCACTTGGATCCAGGTAAGATGTAAATACTACTGAAATAGTATTAGATTAGGCTTTTCTTGACTTATTCCATTTGGCCTTAACATGTCATCTCTCTCTGTCAGTATGTGGCTGGCAGGGTGACCCAGTATGCGTCTCACCTCCGCCACGAGACGTCTGTGGACGTGACGTTTGGCTGCTACCAGGTAAATAAAAATGTTCCTATGTATATAGAATACCAATTACTGTGCATTTTTCCATTAGATATGCTCTGTTTTCTAATAATGCGTGTGTGTGGTAAACAGGTGTGTTGTGTGTGTTTTTGGAGCAGCAGACTGATGTCTCGGTGGTGTACGCCACTCTCCACATGGGGCTGGATGGGCTGCTCTCCTCCTCGGCATGGTCGGAGGCTGCCTCCGTCTCTACGCCCACCAATCAGCAGTTCACTGAGCCAGAGCCTGAAGGCCACAACTGCTATGAGGTCAGATGTTAGACACACAGCTACACATTCTATAGACTAGTAGCATTAAGATCCATCCATTGACCCATTGTTTGTCATGTCATGTCACTGATGTTGAATGTTTGTTCTGTTGTTGTAGGGCTGGGAGGAGGACCTGCTGCCTGAGGAGAGGGAGGTTCCTCTGCTAAAGTGAGTTCCTCTAAATATCTGTGTAGTCTGGGCTTGTCAGATGCTGAAGCATAGTTGTCACCATCCTATATCCCCATTGAATCTACTGGTTGACATTCTCCATTCCCTCCCTCCCACAGCCTCTACCTTACCACCAAGAGAGTGGAGGACATCGCCCTGAGGCTCGTCTCCCTGCGCCAGGCCTTCACTGTGAGTGGACCCACTTAAAATGTTTCTCTCTGTATCTTCTTGTTCTGTCTGTCTCCTAGAGGAAGATGGGTGTCTCACCCTAACTCTTCCCTCTTCTCTAGACACTGCTTGGTTCCACCCTGAGCAGGAACCATCTGTTTGTGGCAGGAAAGGTCCTAATGGGCGCACTGGTTCAAGCCCACCACATGGTAGCTCACTAACTCATTATTCATTCAAGGGAAAGAGAGCGTCCTCAGTGGGAAATGTGTTCTGTTCATTAACATCAACGCTCTTTGCTTTGTGATAGGACGAGGCCGAATTCATCCGTGCCTATAATGACTTTGTGGACTACCTGAGTGACCCCTCGAAGGAGATTGACATTGAGAGGGAGCTGGCTGAGGCAAAGGTGGGTTCATTAACTCTTTCATGTCTCCACATGCATGTCTTTTATACATCACAGTATCTGATCTGTTTGAAATCATTCCTATTTTCTTGTCCTAGATCCATCATGTTAACCTGATAGATGTCCTCTTTGAACTGGTGCTGTTTGGGTTGATGATAGCTCAGAAGTCCCTGATTGTGGTAAGTAGCATCTCACTGGTACATGTTTCGATGTCTCTCTATTAGCAAATTCACTTCAATTTCTCTTCTCTCCTCCTCTGTTTCCTTTAGCACCCTGGTGGGTTCATGGAGCGTCTGTACGCTCTCCTGTACTCCTTCCTGCCCGCTGCTGCCAGCATTGAGCCAAAGGCTGAGAGATACCTGCTGCTGCTCAATGTAAGAGTCAAGAGTTTACTTCCTTATTCCTAGTTGACCTGAATAACAGGGTTTCAATGACATTTTACAGGGAGTAACTCTCCTTGTCTCTTTCCTCTTGGTAAGCTAGTAACTCAGAGCCATTATCTATGTGTTGTGTGGTGTTCTCTTCAGGGCGGGCTGATGGCTCTGCTTGATGACATGTTTGGGCAGCAGCTGGCCTGGTACTTTAACCCAGAATCTCTGGTCACTGAGCTCTCCAGCCTCCTGGAGTACCACCTGGAGAACATCATGGCCAGCATGTAGTCCTACTGCAGAGATCTGAAAGGCCACTCTCTCTCTGTCTGTCCATCTCTCTCTCTCTGTCCGTCCATCTCTCTCTCTCTCGCTCTCCATCCATATCTCTCTCTCTGTCCCTCCATCCATATCTCTCTCTCTGTCCATCTCTCTTTCTCTCTCTCAGGATTTGAGGACTTGAAGTGCTTTGTTGAACCTTGATTAGTTAACACAAATTAAATTAATGTATTCTCTTGTTTTCTCTCCCCACAGGATTCTTGTGACACTTTGCCACCTAACAGGGATCTGGACACTAATGCACTACATTACTTTGCACTGAATTTTACATTTTTAAATAAAATAACTGGTAGTTTAAAAGCATTTGTCTCTGTCTTTTTTCATTTACTTGATCATTTCATCACAATTTCCTCTTCCTGGAGTTATGAGGCTAATATTACATGAACAATTATGCTTTATTCTTTAGATATGGAAATTAACAACAATCAATTGTGCGAGAGGGGGAGATGAGGTTACACGTCCTGTTAAAACTAACACGGCTCAAAAAGCAAACGGAATCTGGGAATAATGTGTACATCACTGGTTAGAGGACAATGTGTAGTAGACAGCTAGCTAGGCCTACATTTAGAAGTGTTGCATTTTGATTCAAGTGGGTCGCTAACACGGTAAGTGTAATGCAACTCTTTTTTTGTTCATCACTTCCATCAATGTCACGCTGAAATCAATAGAATCAGGGTTAAATGGTGGTGTAGCACTGTTTGAAGTAACACTATTCACACTTGGAATAACCTATACACGGTTGGTTAGATGAACTTGTAGAGGAATTCCATTTTTATCTTGGAATGTCAGCTGTTGATTTCGGTAGGAAACAGACCACTTTTTTGTTAGCTATCTTTAACTTATACGAAAACACGACGTGACATAGGATATCAACAGTGACACTATTTAAGTGACAGTTTGACTGTCAAATCCATGTATTGGTGTGTGGCCATAGACTTTTATAGAGAGAGCGCGTTTCATTTTCTTTGCGTGGGGGATATTTGTGACAATGACATAAAAAGGGGGGCAGAAGCACACCAGCACCCCATATTATATGTCCAACCATCCCTGAACTTCAGACTCTTTTGAAGCGCCCATCTTAATTATATGAGCCCACTCTACCTACATCCCTTTTCCCCATGGTGCTTCCTTCATTAATACCTGATTCAGTAACATCTAGACTGTTACACGTCTAAAAGTATCAGGGTGTTACTGTTTTTGCAACTTTTTCTCAGTTGTGTACCGCTGTCTTACTTTAACCACCAACTCTTTTCTATACCTCCTCCCATACACTCTTGTGCAAATCATTTCTGCTTTCTTTGAGAATGGTGTCATAGTGGAAAGGATTTGTTATTTGCCTAAGACTGAGTCTTGTTCTGCCTGTAAAAGGCCCTGGTTGAAACAGTGGCAAAATCACTGTGGATAGTCACCTGGTCCACGTTGTAACAGTTGTATTTTGCATTTGACCATTTCCAAGAAATGTAGCAATATATATGAAATCATTCCTCTGCCTATTTGATCCATTCTGAAGGAAAGCAGTGAATATGTTTTGTGTGTGAGAGAATATAAATGACTTCCAAATGCAAGTTAAATGCCCCTCCGTCTATACTGATACCAGTATTGTATACTTACAAGTATTTTCAAATGTATTTCCAATATACTGGAATGCTATGTAGCTGAAGAGGGGTGACACTGTTTAGGATAGGAGTGTCAATGGCATTTACTCTCACGTCTGCATCAAATCAACCTCTGCAATAAATATTATAGTTTGTTTTATTACAAATATAGCAGTACACAGTCTTCCGTAAATATGTTGACAATGACATTCCTGTATATTGGATCCTCTGTACATAGAAAAACGACAAAAAAATAGAATTGGACATTTTCCATTGCTTCTAACTTGTCCTGGTTACAGGTAGAACTAAAGAAATGCGCACACTTATGGTCCATATATTTAGCGTTTTAATTTAACCATGTGTAGTACATCTAAAAGAGACAATGAGAAATTCTTGGTTCAACAAGACAACAGTCATCAAAAGGGAAGAAATGTAGCGTTGCACATGTCAGAGTACTTTACAGCTTTGATTGGATACATATAATATATGACAAAGGGTGATGTAATTATCTGAATTACTGTAGATGTGAATAGTTTAAGAGTGAAGTATGGTTATAAGTCGAATGCGAAGATCCGTCGTTATGAAAGAGGTAATGTGTGTTATTCATATACCATTCTCACACTCAATATCAATATATTATACTGAACAAAAATGTAAACACCACATATAAAGTGTTGGTCCCATGTTTCATGAACTGAAATAAAAGATCCCAGAAAAGTTCCATACGCACAAAAAGCGCATTTCTTTCTAATCTTGTGCACCAATTTGTTTACATCCCTGTCAGTGAACATTTCTCCTTTGCCAAGATAATCCATTCACCTGCTGACTACAGGAATGGCCACCAGAGCTGTTGCAAGATAATTTAATATTCCTTTCTCTACCATGTCGTTTTAGAGAATTTGGCTGTATATCCAACCGGCCTCACAACCGCACACGACGTGTAACCACGCCAGCCCAGGACCTCCACATCCGGCTATTCACCTGTGGGATCGTCTGAGATCAGACACCCGGATAGCTGATGCAACTGCGGGATTGCACAACTGAAGAATTTCTGCACAAACTGTAAGAAACCGTCACAGGGAAGACCATCTGCGTGCATGTCGTACTCACCAGGGTCTTACTGCAGTTCGGCATCATAACTGACTTCAGTGGGCAAATACTTACCTTCGATGGCCACTGGCACGCTGAAGAAGTGTGCTCTTTAAGGATCAATCCCGCGTCGCGTGGGCTAGCGGTTTGCTGATGTCAATGTTGTGAACAGAGTGCCCCATGGTGGCAGTGGGGTTACGGTATAGGCAGGCATAAGCTACGGACAACGAACACAATTGCATTTTATCGATGGCAATTTGAATGCACAGGATCTATGAGATCCTGAGGCCCATTGCTGTGCCAGTAATCCTCTGCCATCACCTCATATTTCAGCATGTTAATGCGCGGTCCCATTTCGCAAGGATCTGTACACAATTCCTGGGTGCTGAAAATGTCCCAATTCTTCCATGTCCTGCATGCTCACAAGCATGTTTGGGATGCTCTGGATTGACGTGCACGACAGCGCGTTCCAGGTCCCGCAACTTTTAAAAACCATCAAAGACGAGTGGGACAACATTCCACAGGCCTCAATCAACAGCCTGATCAACTATGCTAGGGAGCTCCCGAATGGCGCAGCGGTCTAAATTACAGCATCTCAGTGCAAGAGGCATCACTGCAGTCCCTGGTTGGAATCCAGGCTGCATGATATCCGGTCATGATTGGGAGTCCCATAGGGCGGTGCACAATTGGCCCAGCGTTGTCGGGTTTGGCTGGGGTAGGCCGACATTGTAAATAACAATTTGTTCTTAAATGACTTGCCTAGTTAAATAAAAAATAACAAAAACATTAAATTAAATGTGTCGCGCTGCATGAGGCAAATTGTGGTCACACCAGATACTGACTGGTTTTCTGATCCACGCTCCTATCTTCATTTAAAAAGGTATCTGTTACCAACAGATGCACATCTGTATTCCCAGTCAAGTGAAATCCATAGATTAGGGCCTAAAGAACATATTTTAATTGACTGATGTCCTTATATGAACTATAACTCAGTAAAATAATTGAAATTGTTGCATGTTGAGTTGATATTTATGTTCAGTGTAGATACATACTATTTAGCCTCATATTGCCAGATTATTGCTATCAACCCTGTTTGTATCTTTTGGAACAATGGTAGTGAAGTTTATTAAAATGATGTAGAATAGATGGGCCACCACAGATGTTACAGGCATCCACAGGTCTTGACCACCATGTTGCGATGCTTCTTTAGGATCACATTGTTGTTGTCGTCGTAGAAGAGTACAGAGATGGGACTGAGCTTGGTGGGTGCGCAGCACGCTTTGGGAACCTCATCCGGCTTCAAAAGGTGAACCTGCCATGAAAAAAGGTCAATCAGACTAATTCATACATACACTTTGATATAATCAATGATAATATCCTGTCAGTTTAGTAAACAACAATTTTCAAATATATGTGTTGGAACATACAGTGGGGCAAAAAAGTATTTAGTCAGCCACCAATTGTGCAAGTTCTCCCACTTAAAAAGATGAGAGAGGCCTGTAATTTTTATCATAGGTACACTTCAACTATGACAGACAAAATTAGAAGAAAAAAAATTGAGAAAATCACATTGTAGGATTTTTTATGAATTTATTTGCAAATTATGGTGGAAAATAAGTATTTGGTCAATAACAAAAGTTTATCTCAATACTTTGTTATATACCCTTTGTTGGCAATGACAGAGGTCAAACATTTTCTGTAAGTCTTCACAAGGTTTTCACACACTGTTGCTGGGATTTTGGCCCATTCCTCCATGCAGATCTCCTCTAGAGCAGTGATGTTTTGGGCTGTTGCTGGGCAACACAGACTTTCAACTCCCTCCAAAGATTTTCTATGGGGTTGAGATCTGGAGACTGGCTAGGCCACTCCAGGACCTTGAAATGCTTCTTACGAAGCCACTCCTTCGTTGCCCAGGCGGTGTGTTTGGGATCATTGTAATGCTGAAAGACCCAGCCACATTTCATCTTCATAGCCTGGTTCCTCTCTAGGTTTCTTCCTATGTTTTGGCCTTTCTAGGGAGTTTTTCCTAGCCACCGTGCTTCTACACCTGCATTGCTTGCTGTTTGGGGTTTTAGGCTGGGTTTCTGTTCAGCACTTTGAGATATCAGCTGATGTACGAAGGGCTAAATAAATAAATTAGATTTGATTTGAATGCCCTTGCTGATGGAAGGAGGTTTTCACTCAAAATCTCACGATACATGGCCCCATTCATTCTTTCCTTTACACGGATCAGTCGTCCTGGTCCCTTTGCAGAAAAACAGCCCCAAAGCATGATGTTTCCACCCCCATGCTTCACAGTAGGTATGGTGTTCTTTGGATGCAACTCAGCATTCTTTGTCCTCCAAAGTTGAGTTTTTACCAAAAAGTTATATTTTGGTTTCATCTGACCATATGACATTCTCCCAATCTTCTTCTGGTTCATCCAAATGCTCTCTAGCAAACTTCAGACGGGCCTGGACATGTACTGGCTTAAGCAGGGGGACACGTCTGGCACTGCAGGATTTGAGTCCCTGGCGGCGTAGTGTGTTACTGATGGTAAGCTTTGTTACTTTGGTCCCAGCTCTCTGCAGGTCATTCACTAGGTCCCCCCGTGTGGTTCTGGGATTTTTGCTCACCGTTCTTGTGATCATTTTGACCCCACAGGGTGAGATCTTGCGTGGAGCCCCAGATCGAGGGAGATTATCAGTGGTCTTGTATGTCTTCCATTTCCTAATAAATGCTCCCAAAGTTGATTTCTTCAAACCAAGCTGCTTACCTATTGCAGATTCAATCTTCCCAGCCTGGTGCAGGTCTACAATGTTGTTTATGGTGTCCTTTGACAGCTCTTTGGTCTTGGCCATAGTAGAGTTTGGAGTGTGACTGTTTGAGGTTGTGGACAGGTGTCTTTTATACTGATAACAAGTTCAAACAGGTGCCATTAATACAGGTAACGAGTGGAGGACAGAGGAGCCTCTTAAAGAAGAAGTTACAGGTCTGTGAGAGACAGAAATATTGCTTGTTTGTAGGTGACCGAATACTTATTTTCCACCATAATTTGCAAATAAATTAATTAACAATCCTACAATGTGATTTTCTAGATTTTTTTTCTCAGTCGTAGTTGAAGTGTACCTATGATGAAAATTACAGGCCTCTCATCTTTTTAAGTGGGAGAACTTGCACAATTGGTGGTTGACTAAATACTTTTTTGCCCCACTGTATAAGTTAACTTGAGTAATTGTTGCTAAGCAATGCACTTTTGCTAGTAGTACTAGCTAGCGTGCTACGTTTTACGTCCTAATAATTGTTTGTTTGTTTTCCTTTTCCTACTTTTAGAATCAACTGTACTGGATGAGGTCCAGTTGGATGTGCCACTGCTGCCAGTTATCCTTCATGTCCAGGATGCTGCTATCATCCATGAGGATGTGCCGACTATCCTTGAGGTACACTTTTCAGAAAGCTTTTGGTTTTATGTTTGAAAAGTATCCCACATATTCATTCTGAAAATCTTTGTTGCCTGCTTTAGGAGGCCACTGATAATTGGCAGCTGATAACGATTAGCCCCCTGTTCCTCTAAATGTCTGTGTAGTCTGGGCTTGTCAGATGCTGTTATACCCATTGACTCGAATGGTTGACATTCTCCATTCCCTCCCTCCCATAGCCTCTACCTTACCACCAAGAGAGTGGAGGACATCGCCCTGAGGCTCGTCTCCCTGCCCCAGGCCTTCACTGTGAGTTATCCCTCCAAGAAGATTGACATTGAGAGGGAGCTGGCTGAGGCAAAGGTGAGTTCATTAACTCTTTCATGTCTCACTTTGGGTTCTTCCACATGCATGTCTTTTATACATCACAGTATCTGATCTATTTGAAATCATTCCTATTTTCTTGTCCTAGATCCATCATGTTAACCTGATAGATGTCCTCTTTGAACTGGTGCTGTTTGGGTTGATGATAGCTCAGAAGTCCCTGATGGTGGTAAGTAGCATCTCACTGGTACATGTTTCGATGTCTCCCTATTAGCAAATTCACTTCAATTTCTCTTCTCTCTTCCTTTTTCCTTTAGCACCCTGGTGGGTTCATGGAGCGTCTGTACGCTCTCCTGTACTCCTTCCTGCCCGCTGCTGCCAGCATTGAGCCAAAGGCTGAGAGATACCTGCTGCTGCTCAATGTAAGAGTCAAGAGTTTACTTCCTTATTCCTAGTTGACCTGAATAACAGGGTTTCAATGACATTTTACAGGGAGTAACTCTCCTTGTCTCTTTCCTCTTGGTAAGCTAGTAACTCAGAGCCATTATCTATATGTTGTGTGGTGTTCTCTTCAGGGTGGGCTGATGGCTCTGCTTGATGACATGTTTGGGCAGCAGCTGGCCTGGTACTTTAACCCAGAATCTCTGGTCACTGAGCTCTCCAGCCTCCTGGAGTACCACCTGGAGAACCTCATGGCCAGCATGTAGTCCTACTGCAGAGATCTGAAAGGCCACTCTCTCTCTGTCTGTCCATCTCTCTCTCTCTCTGTCCGTCCATCTCTCTCTCTCTCTCTGTCCGTCCATCTCTCTCTCTCTCTCCATCCATCTCTCTCTCTCTGTCCATCTCTCTTTCTCTCTCTCAGGATGTGAGGACTTGAAGTTCTTCGTTGAACTGTGATTAGTTAACAGCCATTAAATTATTGTATTCTCTTGTTTTCTCTCCCCACAGGATTCTTGTGCCACTTTGCCAACTAACAGGGATCTAGACACTAATGCACTACATTACTTTGCACTGAATTTTACATTTTTAAATAAAATAACTAGTATTTCAATTGCATTTGTCTCTGTCTTTTCATTTACTTGATCATTTCATCACTACTTCCTCTTCCTGGAGTTATGAGGCTAATATTACATGAACAATTATGCTTTATTCTTTGCATATGGAAATAAACAACGTTTAGTTGATTTACAGGCCCACACTTTATGGCATTGTATTGTGATGTGTGATACTGTACTGACTCTACAAGCTGTCAAAAGTGTTCCACAGGGATGCTGGCCCATGTTGACTCCCAATGCTTCCCACAGTTGTGTCAAATTCGTTCAATGTCCTTTGGGTGGTGGACCATTCTTGATACACCAATACCATACCCTGTTCAAAGGCACTTAAATACCCCGTTCAAAGGCACTTACATATTTAGTCTTGCCCAATCACCCTCTGAATGGCACACATACGCAATCCATGTCTCAATTGTTTTAATGCTTAAACATCATTCTTTAACCTGTCTCCTCTCCTTCATCTACACTAATTGAAGTGGGTTTAATAAGTGACATCAATAAGGGATCATAGTTTTACCTGGTCAGTCTGTCATTTAAAGAGCAGGCATATAGTATAAAGTCGACCACTTCAGTCTTGAATGTAACTTCTCACTATCTGTACTCTACATTAAGAGTCTGCCATTGTAGACTCAGTTAATATAGGTATTTTACTTTCAATTTGCCATGTTTTCCATTAATGTCTGAGTCAATTACCTTCTTTCCCACTGAAACCAATGTTATCGTTCATGTGAGAGAGGGTGTAGTAGTGCATACTGACCACTAGTTGGATCATAGCGTGGTTGGTGGCATTCATGTGAGAGAGGGTGTAGTAGTGCATACTGACCACTAGTTGGATCATAGCGTGGTTGGTGGTGTTCATGTGAGAGAGGGTGTAGTAGTGCATACTGACCACTAGTTGGATCATAGCGTGGTTGGTGGCGTTCATGTGAGAGAGGGTGTAGTAGTGCATACTGACCACTAGTTGGATCATAGTGTGGTTGTTGGCATTCATGTGAGAGAGGGTGTAGTAGTGCATACTGACCACTAGTTGGATCATAGCGTGGTTGGTGGCGTTCATGTGAGAGAGGGTGTAGTAGTGCATACTGACCACTAGTTGGATCATAGTGTGGTTGGTGGCGTTCATGTGAGAGAGGGTGTAGTAGTGCATACTGACCACTAGTTGGATCATAGCGTGGTTGGTGGCATTCATGCAGGAACCCAGAGGGTATAGGCATTCTCCATCACAGTAGAAGGCAGAGTAACCAGTAGGAGCCAGGACCCAGTCCTAATGGAGAGAAATACCATAGAAATAGATTGACAAAATTAGATGAATGACTAGAACAGACTACATTTCTATCAGAAATACGTCATAAAACATGCAAAGAACAGAACAAACTACACAAATGCCTTGCTTCCTTAAAAATACTAATTGTGTGATACAGCAAATAAGGAGATACAATGTTAGCTCATGATATTATCTATTCAGTAGAATGAGTAGTTAAGGGAGACAGAAGCTTACCTTCCAGCCTAGGTCACTAAAGCTCACATATAATTCATGTCTCTTACAAGCCTGACGCCCACTGTTGACGTGGCTGTGGTCTGAAAGGTACGAAACAATATGTTTTGAGACAGGACAGACTGTGAAGCACACTTTGGATGCATTAGATTTACAGTAAAGACACAATTAAATGTAAACACAACTTAAGTAATTATGTAATTTGAACGAACTATGCCTTTAAACGTTGCATTAAACAAGCTTCACAACAAGACCTAAAACCAGTGTTGTCCTCTGACCTTGTAGAACCTCACCATGTATACTGGGAAGGGGCAGGTCATATTTGGGCTTCCTCTTGCGGGGGTTGGGTTTCAGGGCGCGTGGGGGGCGACAGGGGACCTGGCTGGCTCTGAAGAAGGTCACCATGAAGGGCTGTTTGGAGCGAGGGCCCCTTCGACCCACCAAGCCTACCCACCCAGCTGACAAGGACCGGTCTGATGGAGAGAAAATAGTGTGTTTGCGTGTGTGTGAGATATAATCGTGAGGTAAACCAAAACAACATATCTCCATTTCTATGTATTTACTAAACAATAACACATACTATGAGACATTACAGTGTTACTTCACATGTACTGCTGTCGTATTCTGAGTTAACTTGCCTCTTTATTCAAAGGCATAATAATCTAGAAATCCATTTTGTGGGTAATCGCCTCCCCATCTGCAGAGCATTTCCTGTCCCTGACCATAGTATTAACTCTATGAGGCTCACCCTCCTCTGTCTCCACATAGAGACGAATGCCCAGGTTGCTGCGGGGGTGCAGGAGCCAACGGTTGCTGGCAGAGGTCACGTCAAAAGCCAGCCAGCCCTCCTGCCCCGCGGGCACTGACTGCATGTCCAGCAGCACCAGCTCTGGCTCTCTGAGGAGAGTAGAGGAGTGGCATGAGATAACCTCTGGAGAGATACACAAAGCATGTTGTATGGCCATGCAGTAGAGACAAACAAACAGAGAGACAGCCACTTGAGCTTCAACTCTCTCGAGAACCAAACCTCTGCAAGACGTCCTCGCAAGCCAGAACGTGGCCAAATGAGCTCTGTTGCCAGGAGCTGTTTGAGGTCAAAAGTTGAATTGCAATTCTTTTTAAACATTGCATTTTGCCGCAGCAACAAACCAATGTGTATAGAGAGAAGACAGATTATTCAACGAGAGTGAGGGGAATATTAAAGGGATTATTTGATATCCTTGATCCTTTTTTCATGCAAAAACCAAATAGACATATTATGTCGATCTAGTGGCAGGAACCTGTGTTTGTTCTCCCGTTGGATCTCGTAGACGGAGATGTGCAGGGTGCGGTTGGCCCTCTGGCCCATGGTCAGGGTCTTATAAATGCGGAACTCTGCAGCCGTGACCGTCTCCCCCTGGGGGAGGGGCGTCAGGTCAAAACGGAACTCCTTCCAGTACGGCCGTGGCTGCAGCAGGTCCCGCTCCTGCTCCACTGAGGGAGAGGAGGAGAGAGGAAGGTCGATGTAAGGCCACTGACATTTTCACATGTAAACAACACAACACCTCATATTCACATCTACACGACTTCCACTCCCCTCAACAAGCCCTAAAAAGACTAATACAAAACACAGAGATATTCTCATTGTATGATGCAGACATTCCCACATGACACAAGAAGGACAGAAGAGGACAAGGGCGGAAGGGAGGCGAAAGAGCAATAAATCTAATTTGTAAGTGTGTGAATGAGAAGACCGAGGGAAAGAGAAGAGCACCAGAAGTGGGAAGGTGTGGAGGGAGATGGGAGGATTGGAAGGTGAGTGACTGGGTCATTGGAAATAGGGGGAAAGAGAGGAGCGGAGCAGACGTGTGGCGCAAGGTGAGCCCAAGTGAAGGAGGACTGGATAGCGGTCATGTAGAGAGGGGAGAGAAAGAGGCAATAGGGAAAGACTGAGAAATATAGGGATGGACACGCTGGTCACTCACCACAGCCGCAGTGTCTCAAGCGAGACTACGTACATGAACACACGCTCTCTCTCTCTCTCTCTCTCTCTCTCTCTCTCTCTCTCTCTCTCTCTCTCTCTCTCTCTCTCTCTCTCTCTCTCTCTCTCTCTCTCTCTCTCTCTCTCTCTCTCTCTCTCTCTCTCTCTCTCTCTCTCTCTCTCTCTCTCTCTCTCTCTCTCTCTCTCTCTCTCTCTCTCTCTCTCTCTCTCTCTCTCTCTCTCTCTCTCTCTCTCTCTCTCTCTCTCTCTCTCTCTCTCTCTCTCTCTCTCTCTCTCTCTCTCTCTCTCTCTCTCTCTCTCTCTCTCTCTCTCTCTCTCTCTCTCTCTCTCTCTCTCTCTCTCTCTCTCTCTCTAGCCCTGTAAAGCAGAGTAACAACCCTGGTCGGTCTCTGGAGTATACAGTAATTAGAGACACTAAGGACCTTCAACCGCAGCAGCTGCTCAACACACACGCCACTAACTGCAGGTTGGGCAGTATTTTTAGAGCGGTCTTCTGCAGTATTCTGAGCCCGTTTCTCTGTTTCTGTGTGTGTGTCAGTGGGGCCTGTAATTCCTTACAGCTGTGTCCCCTACGCACGGTCTTGAGCGGGTTGCATGGCCTTGACTGGTTCGGATTGATAGGGTGTGTGTGTGATGGGTGACTTCAATTGACAGGGGCTATAATTGAGAAACTGTCTAGATTCGTTAGATGGCCTTAAAATGGTGGTTCAAGGCATCACACCAGAAATTGTCAAAATAAGATCAACTGAAACATTAACTGAAAGGCATGTACAGTGCCTTGCAAAAGTATTCATCTCCCTTGGCATTTTCCTATTTTGTTGCATTACAACCTGTAATTGAAATGGATTTTCATGGTAATGGACATACACAAAATTTTTAAAATTGGTGAAGTGAAATGAAAAAAATGACTTGTTTCAATTATTTTTTTTAAAACAGAAAAGTGGTGCGTGCAAATTTATTCACCCTCTTCACTATGAAGCCCCTAAATAAGATCTGGTGCAACCAATTACCTTCAGAAGTCACATAATTAGTTAAATAAAGTCCACCTGTGTGCAATCTAAGTGTCACATGATCTGTCACATGATCCCAGTATATATATACACGCTTGTTCTGAAAGGCCCCAGATTCTGCAACACCACCAAGCAAGCGGCACCATGAAGACCAAGGATCTCTCCAAACAGGTCAGGGACAAAGTTGTGGAAAAGTACAGATCAGGGCTGGGTTATAAAAAAATGTGAGACTTTGAACATCCCACGGAGCACCATTAAATCCATTATTAAAAATTGAAAGAATATGGCACCACAACAAACCTGCTAAGAGAGGACCGCCCACCAAAACTCACGTACCAGGCAAGGAGGGCATTAATCAGAGAGGCAAAGATAACCCTGGAGGAGTTGCAAAGCTCCACAGCGGCGATTGGAGCATCTGTCCATAGTACCACTTTAAGCTGTACACTCCACGGAGCTGGGCTTTACGGAAGAGTGGCCAGAAAAAGCCATTGCTTAAAGAAAAAAAAGGAATGGGGGAGACTCCCTAAACATATGGAGGAAGGCACTCTGGGGTCAGATGAGACTAAAATTTAGCTTTTTGGTCATCAAGGAAAACGCAATGTCTGGTGCAAACCCAGCACTTCTCATCACCCCGAGAATACCATCCCCACAATGAAGCATGGTGGTGGCAGCATCATGCTATGGGGATGTTTATCATTGGCAGGGACTGGGAAACTGGTCAGAATTTAAGGAATGATGGATGGCGCTAAATACAGGGAAATTCTTGAGGGAAACCTATATCAGTCTTCCAGAGATTTGAGACTGGGACAGAGGTTCACCTTCCAGCAGGACAATGACCCTAAGCCTACTGCTAAAGCAACACTCGAGTGGTTTAAGGGGAAACATTTAAATGTCTTGGAATGGCCTAGTCAAAGCCCAGACCTCAATCCAATTGAGAATCTGTGGTTTGACTTCACAATTACTACACCAGTGGAACCCATCCAATTTGACGGAGCTGGAGCAGTTTTGCCTTGAAGAATGGGCAAAAATCCCAATGGCTAGATGTGCCAAACTTATAGAGACATACCCCAAGAGACTTGCAGCTGTAATTGCTGCAAAAGGTGTCTCTACAAAGTATTGACTTTGGGGTGGGTGAATAGTTATGCACGCTTAAGTTTTTCATTTTTTTGTGTCTTATTTCTTGTTTGTTTCACAAGAAATAATATTTTGCATCTTCAAAGTGGTAGGCATGTTGTGTAAATCAAATGATAAAACCCCCACCAAAACCTATTTTAATTCTAGGTTGTAAGGCAACAAAATAGGAAAAATGTCAAGGGGGTGAATACTTTCACAAGCCACTGTAATTACACAAATATATAAAAACAGTCATATATGGTGCTGTAATAAACATTAATATGTACGTCCAAATACTGTAGAAATACGAATAGAAACTAGCATATTAAGTGTTTAAGCAATACGCAAAATGTGTAAAAGTAGTGAAGAGAAATAACATGAAATCAGGTTTCCCCACGGTAACAAGGTTTCTGATCTCATTCCAGGAGAGATAGCGGAAGGAAACAATTGGGAAAAGGATGTTTAATTTTTATGCCATTTCAGATAAGCATCAGTAGGTCTACTGTCTGGGCTGGTGCAGCACAGGAAAGGTCTCTCTGGTGATAACAAGTCTGTCCCTGAGAGGTGAACTGGTTCACCTCTGCATAAGGTTGCCAGGTTGGCCTCGTTTCTCATTGAAAATTCTAGCTTTATCACCTTTTTCAGTTACTTTGGCTCTTTACAAGACATGTAAAAGATCACAGGAGAAGTTTTGGGCCAGATCAGGCCCTGGGGCCTCTATTTTGAATTAACTACTGGGAGACCATTGGCTGAACCAAAAACTCCCAACTAATTGGATAACGAGACAAAGTAATAACCAATTAAAACACAGGAATTTAAAATTACAGGTGTGTCAACGGTCAGTAGCTCACCCAGATTAACGAAGCTCATGACCGTATCGGCCTCGCTGACCACCGTACCCAGCGGCGGCGTGTGTGTGCTGAGAGTGGGCAGTGCGGCATGGCTGACGTGGCCCGTCAACCCATCCAGACCGCCGAACCCCAGTCCCCCTACCTCATTCCCTATTCCGTTTCCCTCATTCCCCTCGGCCGACACAGTGTGGTACAGGTCCAGCATGAAGAGGGGGGCTGAGGAGGGCGGTCGGAGGGGAGGATGGGGTCTGGGCCGGCCCGGTAGACCCAGGATGGACAGGATCTCCCTCTGCATCTCTTTCTTCTCTCGGCTGCTGAGGCGGCGGAAGCTGGAGTGGACGACTCCTTGGGCCTGGTGGCCCCAGAGACAGAGCAGCAAGGGGACGAGGATGAGAGCCACAGGGAAGAGCGGGAGTTGGAGAGGGTGTCTGTAGGTGCTGTTGTTGTTGCCACGGATGCGTCTTCTTCCCGTGCACGGGCAGGCGTGGGCGTAGATGTACGTTCTGGAGGTGTCCAGTCTGTCCAAGCTCTCCGTGGTTTGAGAGAGATCTTTCAAGGTGTCCGATGACATCGTGGAAGAAGTTCTACCCGGGTGCTTTTATATATATATATATATATATTTTTCTAACTTACAAGTCTTTGGTTGGTCTATGTTCTTTTGGCCTTCAATCCACACAAGAGCAGATTGTACTTTGGTGTGCGTTGCAGAGAACTGACACACCACAGAGGGACTGTTACTGTATGTCTCAGTCTGTCTGTGTAGGCCAAACTGTCTTACAGAGTATCACAGATCCGTCACTAACAAAAGGCACCTCTGTGATTTGTTGACGGGAGCTGTTTAGATCAACGGCAGACACAGAGAGGTTTACTTTCTTTAATTCCCTCTGTTTATCTCCCCTCTTCTTCCTTCCTCTGCCCTTTCTACTACTGTAGTCTCCCTACCACCGCGTGTCTTCTCTCTTCTACCATAACACGACTCTACTCATGCGACACACACAGAACACAAAAATGAAAGCGAGGGTATAATTACAACTTTTTTTTTTATGTCCTGATGAAAAACAAACGGTGTTGGTCTTAGAAATGGCTCCCTTTAAAGAAGTACATTTGAAGGAGGTTGACAGTGGTTAAGTTAAAGGGCAGGGCTGGTAGTCATTGAAATTTGAGAAGAGAACCAAATAAGCAGACCTGTTTTCAGTCTAATCGGTCTTCAGGAGGATGAGGGAAGAAAACACCACAAAGTGGGCTGGCATACAACAACCTGATCCCACGCAAGGAACAAAATGATCTGCAGTCCACCTCTCAATCTTTCATTCTTTAATCCACAATTCTGGGGCACTTTTTAATCCATCAAACATTCTTTGTTTGTTTGTTTGGCCCACTTGTGTCTAACTCCAGATGTTTCCAGATGTCTTCCTCAAACTGTGTGTAGCTTCCAACTTAAAATCCTTGGCACGTTGAGTAATTTGTCTTTTATTCCTTGCTTTTGTATCATCCTTTTGTATTCCTCCCAAAATCCCCCTAAACCACCTGTTTCAAGTGGAGAACAATGCCAGTGTGTTTGTCAGCGTACTGTAATGTGCCCTTTGAAAGTTTACCTCATGTAAGGGTGCTTCAACACTGCTCGAGTTGTCCATCACCAAGAGGGAGTGTCCCATACAGCCTCCTCCCTTCTGCTCCCCCCCCTCCCCACATCCTCTCCCAACTCTCTTCCTTATTCCTCCCTTTGGGCTTTTTAAAATCTCCCTCCCTTTATTTTCTCATGATCACTTACTTTCATGGGAAAATATCATGGAATCCCTTCAGTGTGATGAAAAATGCATACACTGAATATATTTTATGAGATTAAGAAGAAAATAAATCTCTCTCTAAACTTGGTTTACTGGACACGCTACCTCAACACTAACATTCAAGCATCGGGCGAACCTCTGACATCACAGCTGAGTGTTTTAGCTGTGGTTTGGAATCCTGGGGAACCACAAGGAGTGAATGACCTGCCAAAACCTGCCAGAAGAACACAGATTAGCAATTGTACCGTATCTTTAAACCGAATACTAAAAACATAAAAGGTAGACTGCTGTAGCTTAAGGTGTACTGTCAAAACATGTACCCCATGAAATGTTGTTTAAGGTATTTTATACGTTTTCATTTCCTGTTAAACAGATTGCGAGTTGTCTTTACCTCATTCCAGTTTGACTGCAAATACTGTGTGTGGTGGTGTGCTAGCAAGGCATTTGAGGGAAGAAATGACAACAAATTCAAATATAGTAGTGGGGGTCAGCTCCATGCCAGCTTGTGTTTGTGTATGTTGGACTTCAAAGCACCCTGGGACTTGTGGCCACTTTGAACGGCACGAATACTAACTGACCAAACCAAACCGACCAACATTTTTTCTTAAGCCAGGGAGTCAGAAGTGCCATGAATGAGTATTTTCTCTGGTATTTTTGTTTTTCTTTCTCCAGTGTTGAGGGATTTTAGGGCCGGAGAGAGGGATGAAGGGATGTCGAGGATGCGAGAATGATAAGAGGGAGTCCGTCAGTTTGTCGTCGGAGTGAGGATAGGTAGTGAGGACAGACGGGAGGATAGATGGGGATGGTGGGAAGGGTTTGGAAAGTTCCATGTAAACACAGACACAGCTGCCCAGGGAAGACTAAAGACCAAATCCCATCCGCCTTCAGTGGAACCACCAAATAAACCAAGGTGATTCTCCCACAGAAACCAACCAACTCAAGTCTTACACTTAGCTACTGCGGAAGCAGAGAATGAGATAGACCTGAGCTACGTCTCTCACAATATAGAATAAGCAGTAGAGAAACACACCCATCCATGACCACAGAGACCACCCTCCCTCTATGGAAGATCCTAGTACAGGGCGTGTCCTTATCTCTGGAGAGGATAATTGTACCCTAACCTAATTACCAAGCCCTTTCCGGTGTGGAGAGAGACCTTGTGGTCTATACTCTCTTCCAGACACACACGTAGGCATGGAGACACGGCCGCAGGCACACGCATGGAAACATGCATGTGGACATTGCACGTACACAGTGCCTTTCACAACCCTAGACCTTTTCCACATTTTGTGTTACAAAGTGGGATTAAAATGGATTTAATTTAATTTGTGTACAGCACTTTGAGATATCAGCTGACGTAAGAAGGGCTATATAAATACATTTGTTTTGATTTAATTGTCATTTTTTGACAAAGGTCTAAACAAAATACTCTGATGTCAAAGTGGAAACACTAACATATCTTGATTACATAAGGATTCAACCCCCGAGTCAATACATGTTGTAATCACCTTTGTAGAGTGATTACAGCTGTGAGTCTTTCTGGGTAAGTCTAAGAGGGTCACACCTGGATTGTATAATATTGGCACATTAGTCTTTTAAAAATTCGTTAAGCTCAGTCGAGTTGGTTGTTGATTCTTGCTAGACCACCATTTTTAAGTCTCGCCATAGATGTTCCAACCAATTTAAGTCAAAGCCGCAACTCGACCACTCAGGAACATTCAATGACATCTTGGTAAGCAACTGCAGTGTATATTTGGCCTTGTGTTTGAGGTTATTGTCCTGCTGAAAGTTGAATTGGTCTCCCAGTCTCTGTTGGAAAGCAGACTCAACCAGGTTTTCTTCTATTCCATTTATTTTTATCCTAACAAAACATCCTACGGTAGTCCTTGCCGATGACAAGCATACCCATAATATGATGCAGCCACCACCATGCTTGAAAATATGAAGAGTGGTACTCAGTGATGTGTTGGATTTATCCCAAACATAACACTTTGTATTCAGGACATATACGGAGTGTACAAAACGTGAAGGACACCTGCCCTTTCCATGATATAAGACTGACCAGGTGACCAGCCTTGTTCACATTGCAGACCTTAATGCTCCAATCAGTTTGGTTTTTCAAATTTGTTTTGTAATACTGACTGACCAAACAGCAAGTTACAAGTGACCAAATCGGGGGTGCGTGTGTGTTCAGACAGCAGTAATTTGTTTCTGACTTCAAACCACCTAAGAAGGTAGTTTTAAATGTGGCTTGAAATATCCGATTCCATGTGCTATTTGGCTGTTCAAACCGCAGGAAAAAAAACTGATTCCGATCGGATAAGCAATTTTTTTTGGATTTGAGTCACTTCAAACTGCCAATGTGAACAAGGCTTTTTTTAATGTAAATTGTTAAATCCACTCCAATCAGCGTAGAGCATTGTTCTCCAACCCCTTTCCTTTAGAGCTACCGTCCTGTAGGTTTTTGCTCCAACCCTAATCTTGCACACCTGATTCTAATATCTGGTTGATAAACACATTCATATAAGTTACAAATGGGGTTGGATCAAAAACCTACAGGAGGGTAGCACTCCAGGAATAGGGTTGGAGAGCCCTGGTGTAGATGAAGGGGAGGAGACAGGTTAAATAAGGACTTTTAAGCCTTGAGACAATTGAGTGTGTGCCATTCAGAGGGTGAATGGACAAAACAAAATATTTAGGTGCCTTTGAACGGGGGAATGATAGTAGGCGCCAGGCACAGCGGTTTGTGTCAAGAACTGCAACACTGCTGGGTTTTTCAACCTCAACAGTTCCCCGCGTGTATCAAGAATAGTCCACCACCCAAATGATATCCAGCCAACGTGACAAGTGTGGGAAGCATTGGAGTCAACATCTCTGTGTTGGGGGGGTGCAACTCAATATTAGGACAGTGTTCTTAAATGTTTTGTACACTCAGTGTAAAGGTAAACAGGATGCATGTTTTGAAATATTCTGTGCAGGCGTCCTTCTTTTCACTCTGTCATTTAGGTTAGTATTATGGAGTAACTACAATGTTGATCCATCCTCAGTTCTCCCCTATCACAGCTATTAAACTGTTTTAAAGTCACCATTGGTTTCATGGTGAAATCCCTGAGCGATTTCCTTTCTCTCCGGCAACTGAGTTAGGAAGGGCACCTGTATCTTTGTAGAGACTGGGTTTATTGATACACTATCTAACGTGTAATTAATAACTTCACCATGCTCAAAGGGATATTCAAAGTATGCTTTTCTTATTTTTACCCTACAAATTAGTGCCCTTCTTTGCTGGCATTGGAAAACCTCCCTGGTCTTTGTGGTTGAATGTTTGAAATTCACTACTCAACTGAGGGACATCAAAGATAATTGTATGTGTGGGGTACAGAGACGAGTCATTCAAAAATCATGATAAACACGATTATTGCACACAGAGTGAGTCCATGCAACTTATTATGTGACTTGTTAAACACATTTTTACTCCTGAACTTATTTAGGCTTGCTATAAGAAAGGGGTTGAATACTTATTGACTCAAGACATTTCAGCTTTTCATTTGTAAACATTTCTAAAAACATAATTCCACTTTGACATTATGGGGTATTGTGTGTAGGCCAGTGACACAAAATCCAAATTTTAAATCAACATTTAGAAAAAAGTCAAGGGGTGTGAATACTTTCTGAAGGCACTGTAAATAAACACACTTTTGGCCCCGAATGAAATAAAAAAATCAATACACAATGACAAATGACATTTTTTTTTACTGCAAGCATATTTTTAATACAAAAAGAGAACAAAAAAAGGTTTATAATCTTAGCTTTTTTTATTTTACACAATTGACTTCTAACCCCCCCTCCCACCGACATATTTTCTCTTCATCACAGAGAATAACACCGCATCAAAAGGTAGGTTCCTCTTCGGCGTCCCCGGATCCCTGCCCCCAAGGAGACAATAAATAAATAAAATCACCTCAAGATGACATTTGCGTTCATTAAGTTTTCATATAGTTCAGCTCTCACATTAAGAAATAGGGGAGCACATTTGCAGCCATCAAAGACATGACAATTCAAACGCCTGTAAAGGAGGGACACTGGGGGTTCGGTTCCCTGTCATCCATATTTGTAGTTTTTTTTGTCAACACAATAAGGGCAACCCCCTTTGGTCATGTTCAGGGAGTTGTAGTCATTAGCAAAAAAGGCTGCCATGGAAAGTCCGCTTCCTAGTTGAGTAAAGTTATGTTGAGAAGTAATAACATACAACGTTGAAGAGAGGAGCAGACATTTTCCTTGGTACAAAAGATCATGATTTCATTATATTAACACTAATCATTCTCCAAGGTGATGATACAGAACTGAAAAATAAATAGAAATGTTTTCTTAAACTACAAAAGCAAAACTAAAACAAAATACAACAGGATGATAAATTAACCCGAACGAAAGACATTCACAAATGAAATCTTTGCATACAGTGACGCAAGTCGATGACCTTTGATTCCTGTAAACACGTGACGACTACACGCGTGTACAAAAATGTGTTTGCGGCTATGGGGTTTCCAGCGGCAACGTAGGGGGAGGGGCAATGTGGAATTACAGCGATACACCGTCAGTGTGTGCTGGTCTTCAATCTCTAATCGTAGAATTATAGTCGCTTAAATTGTGTCTCCTTTACAATCGACTACACTGTTTCACACTGTCACGTTTCTGCTGTTAGTGGGGTCCCACCAAGAAATAGTGCTTTTCTTCTCAGAAACCCAGGTTCCATATTATAGGACAACATGAGAAACCCTTCATACCATCAAACACACACTCACATACACACCTTTAAACACACTTCCAATGTTGCAGGGGTTTGTGAGGACATTGCAGTGTGTTTCCCACCACTTCCGCGGTCTCCTGGGCAAGAGGTTTAGGCAGTTAGCTCAGTGCAGGAAGTGGTCAGAGTGGCGCCGCTCAGACACTGAACAGTAGATTCACGCTAGTCTGGATGTTCCCGACCCATAGACATGCTGAAGTGTCATTCCTCTTCACTTCCCAGTCCAGGGGAGGAAAAAAACAAGACGGCAATCATTGCATATTTTCAGTTGAACTCATGGTGAGAAAAAAAAAAAAATACCCACAATCCAGTTCTTTTGAATGCCATTCTCCAGGAAGTCCCGAGTCATTTAATCTCTCCCCGCAATGTGTGTGTGTGTGTGTGTGCTTCAGTTCTGTGCGTGTCAGTGTGTACATACACAAAGTAGTTACAAGGCTCTACCTAACGTTCTCTGGAACTCAGATTAGGTAAAAGTAAGGACAGAAATGTGTAACACAGTAAGGCAGCATTATGTTGGTTGGTTGTCGGTTCAAATTGCTGTGGCTTTCTCTACAACAGTCTAGCACAATCCCGTTACGAGACAGAGCACACAGGAGACTGGAAGGCAAACTGGGATCTGGGTTTTAAAAGGGGAAAGTTCTGTTCCGTCTAAGTGCACGAACCAGACACCCCCAGTGAGTTTTTTTCCGAGTGTGTGTACGAGGGAGGAAGAGAGAGATATCTTCCCCTATCTCTCCCTGCCCTTCATACAGTAGTCTTGGTGCATGAATCCCATGCAAGCCCTATGGATGGACGTTTGGATCAAATGTGACACCCAATATGGCCGCCAGTAGTCTGTTCACTATAGAGTGTCTCTTTGAAAGGGAGACGGTGCGTTCTACTTGATCTAATTCTATAGTCTGGACATCTTCCCTATTTCATCATGGCTGGTGTTTTGGGGGGCTGGGGAAGCCCTTGGAGTCAAACCAGCCGGATAGTTAGATGTATGAAGCTGTTATGTTGACGACTCCATGGTTGGCTGTATGACGTCTTTTTGACATCTCCCTCACTATTTCTTCCCAGAAGCGGGTGTCTTGGGGCTTGGGGCCTTCTTGGAGATGGTAGGGATCTTGGAGGGCTTGGCCGCTCCTGGGCGCCGGGGGGTGTCCGAGGTGTCCGAGCGAGTCTCCAGGAGCTCAGAGGCATCCGAAGCGTCGCTGCCCCGCCGGCTGCTTGCCCTGCTGCCCGCCCGGCTGCCCGCCCGGCTGCCCGCCCGGCTGACCGGACCACTGGCCCCCGATGGGGTACGCTTGGGGTCTGAGAGGAGAAGAAGTAGAGAAAGGGAGTAAACAGGGAGGAAGGAGGAGGTTAAGTGTAGGTAATGAGGGATAGAAAGAGAAGAATAGGGAAAAATATATATATTTAGTCTCATTTTAAGTATGGGAATCATATGTTCCAAGAGGACAAAAATAGCGGACTGAAAATAGGAATCAAAACTGGTATGAAAAATCAGGACTTTGTTCTTACCGGTACGTCCAGGTTTAGTAGAAATGGGTGTAGCTCCTCCATTCTCTCCAGTCAGAGACCCTCGGCTGGAGTGGAAGGTGGGCCTCTTCAGCTTGGACCCCGACGCTGCTCCCTACATATATATCACAGGGAATGTCAGGCAGTGGCAAACTGTGGCACTGAATACATTACAAATGTCCAATGCAGCTGTTTTTATCTCAATATAGAAATATTTCTAAGTAACAATTAAGTACCTTACTGGGATTGTTTTCTATTAAAATGGTCAAAAAGAAACACAAATAGCTTCTTGGCAAGGAGTACTTTCTCAGCTAGTATTTTGCTAGGACTCTCTGTGAATGGGGAGGGATAACTGAAAATGAGCTGTTATTGGCATAGAGGTTTGGAACTCTCTTATTGGTCTAATACATTTACCGCATGGAGCTGTCGCCATGGAAGGCCAAAACAGGCAGTCTTTTCAAACAACTCTTACACTAAAAGGGCATTATCATAATTTAACAGTTTTCCAACCACAGTGTAGAAATATATATAAAACACAGGAAATCCCATTTTTGACTGCAATGGGCTTTTAAAAAGGTAGACTCTACAACATGACATCATCATACACAACAGGACGACTTCCTCATTACACACATCAACCAGAGTAGAAATCTGCCAAGGCTGCCACACTATTGGCTCGTCCCAATTTGAGTCTTGAGGCATGTCGACATTTGGAAGTCAATAGTGAATTCGAATGTTGTTGATGTTCGTAAGCAGGATGTTGCCCTGTTGTGTATGATGATGTCCTTTTGCTGCATCTACCTTTAACTAAAGGAGCTGGTACTGGTTTCAAGCACCATGCCATACTAGCATAATTACAACAGAGACACCATTTGCAAATATGATCATCAGTCTACCAAACTAAATCCCTAGAACTACCAGTTCAACACAACGTATATAGAGTTAGCTAATAATGATTCATTTCTCGCTACTTCTCCTTTAAGAGAACATCACTTCAACATCGCAATCTATTCCTATTGACCTACCACCAGCCACTTCCTGCCGGGGGGCTAAAATATTGTGACAATGCACCGAATGTTAATTTAGACTGGATATTGAGCAAAAACATGAAAACAAGATGATGCAAATATATTCAGTCTAAAAGCCTAATTTCAATGTCACGTCACCAATATCCTCATGGACCCATTGCACAGTGTGCACCACACCCGTGAGGGAGTGATTGTGTGTGTGCGTTAGTGCGTTATTAGTTCGCTGGGGCTTGGGACGGGTGGCGGGAGGAGTCAGTGTGTTACCTCATGCCCAGGGGTGGTGTGGTCGTGGTCTGGGCAGGACTGGCACTTGGTTGGTGTTGGAGTTTTACTGTGTGCCAGCCAGGGCTTGGCATAGCCACGCGAGTTTGAGGACTGGGATCAGCAAAGGGAAGAAGGGAGGGAAGAAGGCAGCCAAGGGGAATATAAAAAAAAGGAGGAGAAGCAGTAAAGTAGAGCAAAGGAAAATGGGGAAAGGGAGAAAGGGGAAGGAGGGGAGGCGGGTAGTGTAGTGCCGTGTGTTTTTGGTGCGACAGCGGATGGATTTATAAACGCAGAAGGAAAAACAGTGGAGGGAGTACATTTCCAAGCGAGGTTAGCAGGGGGTGGATGGAGGGATTTAGGAGACAAGAAAAATACAAAAACAAAAGAACAAATAAAAATCTCACAGTTAAGGACGTAGGTGATTGCTGTTGACATGCAGAAACAGGGGAATTCCCATTTCAACACAGACACACATACACGGTACAAAAATCACACGACTGACAGAGACTACACAACTAACAATCAGTGACCACAAAACAGATGATTATGGGTATTCTGGTAATATTGCTTCATGCTTTGTCCTCCAAGACTGGCTGCACCTTGGCTGGACTGCTACACTAATTAGAGTTGAATATATATGCTTATATACAGTACCAGTTAAAAGTTTGGACACACCTACTCACTCAAGAATTTTTCTTTATTTTGACTATTTTCTATATTGTAGAATAATAGGTAAGACTTCAAAACTATAAAATAACAGGTAGGGAATCATGAAGTAACCAAAGAAGTGTTAAACAAACAAAAATATTTGTTACATTTGAGATTCTTCAAAGTAGACACCCTTTGCCTTGACAATTTTCACAATCTTGGCACTCTCTTAACCAGCTTCATGAGGTAGTCACCTGGAATGCATTTCAATTAACAGGTATGCCTTGTTAAAAGTTAATTTGTGGAATTTCTTTCCATCTTAATGCGTTTGAGCCAATCAGTTGAGTTGTGATAAGGTAGGGGGGGTATACAGAAGACAGCCCTATTTGGTAAAAGACCAAGTCCATATTATAGCAAGAACAGCTCAAATAAGTAAAGAGAAACGACAGTCCATCCTTATGTTAAGACATGAATGTCAGTCAATACGGAAAACGTCAAGAACTTTGAACGTTTCTTCAAGTGCAGTTGCAAAAACCATCAAGCGCTACGATGAAACTGGCTCTCATGAAGACCGCCACAGGAATGGAAGACCCAGTTACCTCTGCTGCAGAGGATGAGTTCATTAGTTACCAGCCTCAGAAATTGCAGCTCAAATAAATGCGTTACAGAGTTCAAGTAACACAAACATCTCAACATCAACTGTTCAAATGAGACTGTGTGAATCACACCTTCATGGATGAATTGCTGCAAAGAAACCACTACTAAAGGACCCCAATAAGACTTGCTTGGGCCAAAAAACACGAGCAATGGACATTAGACGGGTGGAAATCTGTCCTTTGGTCTGATGAGTCCAAATTTGAGATTTTTGTTCCAACACCTGTGTCTTTGTGAGACGCAGTGTAGGTGAACGGATGATCTCCGCATGTGTCGTACCCACCATGAAGCATGGAGGTGGTGGTGTGATGGTGCTTTGCTGGTGACACTGTCAGTGAATTATTTAGAATTCAAGGTACACTTAACCAGCATGGCTACCACAGCATTCTGAAGCCATCCCATCTGGTTTGCACTTAGTGGGACTAATCATTTGTTTTTCAACAGCACAACGACCAAAAACACACCTCCAGGCTGTGTAAAAGGCTATTTGACCAAGAAGAAGAGTGACTGAGTGCTGCATCAGATGACCTGGCCTCCACAATCACCCGTTCTCAACCCAATTGAGATGATTTGGGATGAGTTGGACCGCAGAGTGAAGGAAAAGCAGCCAACACGTGCTCAGCATATGTGGGAACTCCTTCAAGACTGTTGGAAAAGCATTCCAGGTGAAGCTGGTTGAGAGAATGCCAAGAGTGTGCAAAGCTGTCATCAAGGCAAAGGATGGCTACTCTAAAGAATCTAAAATATATTTTGATTTGTTTAACATATTTTTTGGTTATTACATGAATTCCATACGTGTTAATTCATAGTTTTGATGTCTTCACTATTATTCTATAATGTAGAAAATAGTAAAAATAAAGAAAAACCCTTGAATGAGTAGGTGCGTCCAAACCTTTGACTGGTACTGTATGTATGAATGTACAGTGGGAAGAAAAAGTGGATTTCCGCATAAATTTGACATAAAAATTGATCTGATATTCATCAAAGTCACAACAATAGACACAGTGTGCTTAAACTAATAACACACAAATTATTGTATTTTTCTTGTCTATATTGAATACATCATTTAAACATTCACAGTGTAGGCTGGAAAAAGTATGTGAACCCCAAGGCTAATGACTTTGCCAAAAGCTAATTCGAGTCAAGAGTCAACTAACCTGGAGTCCAATCAATGAGAAGAGATTGGAGATGTTGGTTAGAGCTGCCTTGCCCTATAAAAAAAAACTCACAAAATTTGAGTTTTCTATTCACAAGAACCATTGCCTGATGTGAACCATACCTCAACCAAAAGAGATCTCAGAAGACCTAAAATTAAGAATTGTTGCCTTGCATAAAGCTGGAAAGGTTTCAAAAGTATCTCTAAAAGTCAGTCCACGGTAAGACACAGTCTATAAATGCAGATATTTCAGCACTATTGCTACTCTCCCTAGGAGTGGCCGTCCTGCAAAGATGACTGCAAGAGCACAGCGCAGAATGCCCAGTGAGGTTAAGAAGAATCCTGAGTGTCAGCTAAAGACTTACAGAAATATCTGGAAGATGCTAACATCTCTGTTGACGAGTCCACGATACGTGAAACACTAAACAAGAATGGTGTTGATGGGAGGACACCACGGAAGAAGCCACTGCTGTCCAAAAAAACTGTAAGGCGATCTGTCCACCAATTGAAGCGCAACAGAAGTTAGGTGATGCAACAGGACATCAACCCAAAAGATAGAAGTATATCAACAGAATGGCTTCAGAAGAAAATAAGCGTTCTGGAGTGGCTCAGTCAGAGTCCTGACCTCAACCCAATTGAGATGCTCTGGCAGGACCTCAAGAGAGCGGTTCACACCAGACATCCCAAGAATATTGTGGAACTGAAACAGTTTTGTAAAGAGGAATGGTCCAAAATTCCTCCTGACCGTTGTGCAGGTCTGATCTGCAACTACAGAAAACGTTTGGTTGACGTTATTGTTGCCAAAGGAGGGTCAACCAGTTATTAAATCCAAGGGTTCACATACTTTCCCACCATTCACTGTGAATGTTTACAAGGTGTGTTCAACAAAGACATGAAAACGTATAATTGTTTGTGTGTTATTAGTTTAAGCCGCCTGTGTTTGTCTATTATTGATGAAGATCAGATCAAATATTAAGACCAATTTATGCAGAAATCCAGGTAATTCCAAAGGGTTCACATGCTTTATCTTCCCACTGTGTGTGTGTGTCCTAGACTACAGTAACCTGACTGATTGAACATATGACTAGAGGTATCACGCTTAGGATTCAGTGGCATATAAGAGAAAGGCCGGAGAGGTGTGTTTCATCTGAACTTAGATGATCAAAACTCGACCCCGTATGACTGGTATAGACACACAGAGACGACACATTAACGCAATGAAGAATCAATGTGACAACAACCATTGTGAGAAAGTGGGTGAGAGATAACAAGACCTGGTGACCACAAAGACTCTGACATGTGACTGATACTGTATGTGACAATGACTGACTGTAGTTTGTGAACATGCAGTGTAGTGTGTGTTGTGCATGTGTGTCGTGTTTCCATTTTAGTCTCGGGTTCCATTGGGAACACTTAGAGACACCATGTTCACTTTCCTTTCCCAGGGCGATCAAAGTAGCTTGTGTAATTGCTCAGCCTATATTAAAAGACACAAACGAACTTTGTGACAAGAGTCCTGCTATAACTAACATGGTAAGAGTCATATGACGTGAAGAGAAGCAGGGACATTTAGGGGCGATATAGTTTGATTACCTACAGTGCATTCGGAAATGATTCAGACCCCTTCCCCACATTTTGCTTGGTTACAGCCTTATTCTAAAATGGATTAAATAAAACATTTCGGGACAAGTCTTTGAATGTCCTTGAGTGGCCCATCCAGAGTCCGGACTTGAACCCGATCAAACATCTCTGGAAAGATGTGAAAATAGCTGTGCAGCGACGCTCCCCATCCAACCTGACAGAACTTGAGAGGATCTGCACAGAAGAATTGGAGAAACTCCCAAAATACAGGTGTACCAAGCTTGTAGCGTCATACCCAAGAAGACTCAAGGCTGTAATCGCTGCCAAAGGTGTTTCAACAAAGTACTGAGAAAAGGGTCTGAATACTTGTGATATTGTAAATGTGATATTACATTTGCAAAAATGTAAAAAAAAAACCTGTTTTTTGCTTTGTCATTATGGAGTATTGTGTGTAGATTGATGAGGGGGAAAAAAAACATTTAATCAATTTTAGAATAAGGCTGTGATGTAACAAAATGTGGAAAAAGTAGAGGGGTCTGAATACTTTTCGAATGCACTGTAGCTCCCATAGAACACAATACCATATTGGTCTACCCATGATGAGTACACCGGTTCTGTTAAGTTGTCATGGCCTGAGGAGCTTTTCCCATTCTAGTAATTGTATTTCTATGAGGGAGAATGGGGTTGAGGGCACTTACCCTAGAGGAGGCGGTGGGGGTGGCGGGAGCAGAGGGCAAGGAGGCGCAGCTATGTGCGCTGTGCGAGGCCGAGGAGGAGGAGCGGGTGGGCGAGGCCGTGCGGGAGCCGGGTTTGGAGCGCCGGCCTCGGGAGCGGAACGCCGCCAGGCCGTGGGAAGCACCCTCCGGAAGGATGAACTTCTCACGCAGCTCCAGGTTGGTACGGCCTCGGGCTAGAGTGAGGGAAGAAGGGGAGAGAAAGAAAGAGAGAGAGAGAGGAGAGAAAGACAAAAGAATGGTCAAGTCTACTCAACTATGGCTGCAGTACGTATCTAGGAACAGTACGAGGCAGAGAGTCAGTGCTTCCCCGGCGAGTCACTGCTCTCATAGTCTGTGTGGTCAAGTCAGTGCTAGGTAGAGTGGGGCGAGGGGAGGGTTGGAAATCAGAGGCAGTGAAGTGCACTTCCGGATGGGCTACTTTTAAGTGGAGGAGGGAGTGAGTGTTTTATCTGTAGTGTTTGTGGCGGTGCAGAGGAAGGCGGCAAAGCATCCTCACACAGAGGTCAGAGGTCAGTCTATGCAAACTGATAGAAAGATGCTCAGCAAGAATGGACTTTAATAGTACACTTGTATTGCTATAGCCAAACTATTAGAACAATATTTACATTTGAGTCATTTAGCAGAGCAACTTACTGTAAGTGAGTGCAGACATTTTCATACGGGTTTATATGGTTATATAGCTAGAACACAGAGGTACGTCTGTCAGCCAAATCACAACCTCTCTTCTCTCACTGAGGGAGTCGCTCTGTTCACTCCTTTATTCTTCCCCCTTAATTCATAAACCGTGCGTTCGGTGCGAAATATGTGAGGCATGCCTGGTTATGCTCTTGGGGGAGCCCCAATACAGTACCAATGGGGACTCCCATAGACACTTATAGAAGCATTCTTAGACAAGATGGTGCAGCAGCCCCAGCACACAACACTCAAGCCCAGAAAAGCCAGCCACAGTGTGAGAGAGAGAGAGAGAGGGGGAGAGAAAGAGGGATGAGAGAGCTGCAGTTAGCATTAGCAGCAGGGCACTGGAGCCGCGGTCAGTAGCTATACCCAAGACGGGACACGCCCCCTCAGTCATCCACTAGCAACAGCAGCAAGACCAGTCAATAATAAATGGGTGCGCGCCCTGTAATTACGGTCCCCCAGCGAGCCAGGTGCACCCTCTAATTCAGTCCCCGCCCGCCATCACATAAAGAGCCGCTTCAAGCGCTATTAGAAACCCAGGCTGGCTACACCCAGGTCTTAGACGGTCTCCGTTTTTTTTTATGGGACTGGCCCGTCAAACTATGCAGCCATTTTGGATCCACATGGCAACCATCACCACCAAGACCAGGGCTGGCCAAACCCTGTTTTTGAGTGGGAAGCATGACGCGGACTGGCACACAGACAAGACTTAGACATGTGTACACATACATATGCCTAAACAGACACAAACACAAGGACTAGAATGAGAGGTTGAGCTGGATGGCTAGATGGATGGTTGGACGGACAGAGTGGGAGAAATGGAGGGATGGACAGTGGAGCAATGGAAGAGGGAGGGAGTGTAGGTACCTCTGCAGCAGAAATAGCCAGGAGTGACCGTCACTGAGAGACACAAGAGACAACGTGAAATAGTGGCGTGCTCACGGTGAGATGGAAATACATAGACACACACATTCCTTCTAATTAGCTCTCGCGTACACACACACACACACACCAACACGCTTGCCTCTCTCACTTCAACACAGAGGTGAACACAGAAGACAGTGGCAAAGAGAGTAAAAAAATACAGGTGACGTCCCCAAGGTTGAGGAGGTGAGCAGGTGAGCAGGAGGAAACATCAGGGACCAAAGTGACAAGTGGCTAAAACAACTTGAAAAACAAAGACACAGGTCAATGACTTGGACCTATAACCTGTGATAGGGATCCTCTTGTGCTAGCATTAGGCATGTAGCCAGAAAGGGTAGGAACGTTAGTTCAGTGTCACAGTCAGCAAAGCACAGCAAAAAGCCCCAAACAACAAAAAAAAACAACCAGAGGAAGTGAGAGAACGGAGAAGAGGCGGAGGGAGAAAAGGGGGAGAAGAGGCGGAGGGAGAAAAGGGGGAGAAGAGGCGGAGGGAGAAAAGGGGGAAAGAGAGCGAGAGAGAAACCCAACCTATACGAGATGAAATGGTGCTACTGGAGTCGGAGCGAAGGATCTTAAGTCCAGGATGTTGCACTGGAAGGAGAGAGAAGAGGAGAGAGGGAAGAAGGGAGAGAACTGAAGATCGTGCACCGTGCAACACTACTTTGAAAGAAGGACCGTGTAGCAAGAGAAAGGAATGCATGTACAAAAAAACAAAGGCGGAGAAAAAGAATGAGAAAGGGAGAGATGAACGAAGAGATGGGAAAAAGAAGGGATACCAACAGAGAAAAAAAGAGGAACCATAACAGAGGGAGAAAGAGCGATGGAGACGATTCAAGCCCGTCTTCTCATAGAACTATCACAGAGAGGGATGAAGAGGAAAGAAGGGATGATGATGGAGAGAGACTGCTCTGAGGAACACACCAGACAGACCGTAGACAGCTTTGGAAAAGACAACTCTGAAAACTGTAAACCTGAAAGGTTATATGTACTGTATATGTCCGACTATGTCTCGTTTAAACAGTTGACCATTGTACCATACCTTTTGCCCCTCTCGCAGTGCATCCAGCGGCTTGCATTTTGTACTCTGCATTTGTGTGTGTACATACATTCTGTTTTTGTATGAACTTAGTATTTGTTTGCATGTGCGTGTGTCTGTGCATAAATAAACTCACCTCTGCAGGGATCGTTCTTGACCAGGAACTCGTCCAGGGCCATCCAGCCCCCTCCGACCCGCACCATGACCGTACTGCGCAGGATACGCACCAACCGCAGCTGCTGCGAGTCACCAAACTAACACCGCCACGGAGAGGAGGAGAGAAAATGAAAAGTGGGAGAAACAGAGGGATTCAGTCACAAAGTATAACGATTAAGAATCCATAGGCATTATACACGGCAGCCCATACTAGTCTGAGAACAAGTGTACGCCACTCCATGCAAATTATACTCCAACTCCCATGCAATGATGATACCACTAAAATCACCCATTTGTCAAAAGCCCAGCTTACCCAACAATCAAAAAATCTCTGAAATATTTAATTCTACCCAACACTCAACTTTGTTTCATGCAGAATGACATTTCCACTTCAGAGTTACTATGGTAAACTGCTCCATCACCCAGCAAGCATAACTCTATGAAGCAATACCAAGTCAGAACTATCTTTGATTAGCCTGGCTCCGTTTGTGCTATCTAGTCAACTCTTTGGTCATTTATGGTCATTGTGACAATGACCATAGAGTTGGGCAAGACAGCACAAAACAGATATGGGACCAAGATGAATTTATAATTACTCTCAGAACAGCATGATTTCACCAATTTCACCAGTCCAAAGCCAATAGGATCAGGTATTATCGCCCATATCATTATAACCCATTCCAGTTTGCCAAATCGAAGTCATTCTCAAAACTAAAACCAAATCTGAAAAAATCACACCAAGAGAAACACCTCAATGCCCTATGAAACCCACTTCCATGATTCGCACCAACAGTGTAGTGCTACATTTGATCGGTCAAACATGAAATGCATTGTCACCATGGCAGCATTTTTTTTTTTTGGGGGTGTGGCGTCGAATTGAGGCCCCTGCATTGGTGGAGATCCAGGAAGCAGATTTCAAAGGACCGAACACGCGAGTCAACTTTACCTGGTTTCCAAGGAAGAACTACAATAAATCCAGCAGACGTGGAGGAGGAATAAACAAAGAGAAAGAAGAAGAGAAAGAGTGAAATAACATGGAGAGACAAATATTTCAAACTCAAACCTGTCATTGGATAAGAACTCATTTGGATAGAGAAATAAACTGTACCTCACTCCATGTACACATACTGTATATCCTTCACTAAGACTTTTTACAATTCATATTGTCGTTACTTGTCTCCTAGCCATTAAAACCAACGCTTAATTTGCCTGAAAAAGCAAAAGGATGCAGTGGAATTTGAATGACGTGGACACTATAGGGGATCTTATTTCCTATCTGTCACAGTGTGGTTAAAGTGCCACTCGAGAGACAAAACAAGATGGATAAGTCAATGAAGAGTGAAGCCAGACAGACAAACATACACAAGAACAGTCAAGACAGACAGAGAGGTGTGTGATGCCATGTGACAACGTGACTGGAGCTCAGTGCAGTTAGTTTATAGTGCGGTGTCTCTGGCCAGACACTGGATATCATTAACCCACGGACAATGATGATGTAGTTCACACAAAACAACAATGGTAGTAGTTGCTAATCCTGGAGCTGTGATGGCGTATAAGTGATATTATGGTCATATTAGTTTGTTGGTGGGAAGCACACACGGCATATCAATCCCTTAGTGCTGTGACTAGAGATATATGATATGTTAAAGAGCATTGGGGTGCAAAACATACGGCCCCCACGGGCCAGATACGCACCGTGGGACGCTCTTTTTTGGCCCGCCGGTTTCTTAGTAATTATCAATAATGTGACCACCTCGTTATAGGAGTATATGACAAAGCTTAGAGAAGCTGGCTTACAAAGCCGGTATTTCCATGGATACAGATGAGTGCTACTGTTATTAGCTAGCATTTAAATACGTGAGGAATGGAGAAACGTCATTTGTTAGTTCAACCACAGCAGTTGTTGGTGCTCAAAGAAGTAGTGACACACAGCCAGCATCAGAACAAAAACTATTCTGTGTCCAAAATGGCTACCTATTCCCTATATAGTGCACTACTTTTGTCCAGGGCCCTGGTCAAAAGTAGTGCACTATATAGGGAATAGGGTGCCATTTTCAGACGCAGCCCTAGACTGCAAATGCAACAACTTAAAAAAAAAACACACATTCTTAACATTACCAAGATTCACTCTGTCAAGTAACATCTGAAAACTGTATTTCGCTAAGTAGAAGCTGTCTAAGCAATTTTCTTAATAAAACAACAATACGCCCACAGCACTGTAGCCTCAGGTGTAACTCACCTTGTAATTGCTCTGGCCCATCTGCATTTAAAAATACAATATCTCATACCTAATACTAAGTCATAGTACGCAGACAATATATAATAACGTGTTTATTAACTGTTGGTAAATGTACACAGTCACTGGCTGAGGAGGACTTACTCTGTACTTGTTCTCTCCTATCTGCTCCACCTGGAACCGCTTGGCACATTTACACTGTGCCACCTGTCTGGTCACCTGCACAGAGTGAGAAAAGAGAAAGAGGGAAAGTTCAAAAGGCTGGCTCCATTAACCTCCAATGTAGGAGTTGCTATTGGACTGGACAAGTCAAAGGCCCAGCTTTGTTGTTCAAAATAAGTGTCATTTTTAATATCTGGGTATATATGTGTGTGTGTGTGTGTTCCTCACCTCGTCTTCTATCTTGTCAGCGTCGGTGGTGGGCCGGTAGGCGTCCTTGTTGGGGTGCAGCGCCGCCACAAACTCGTAGTAGTCGATGTAACCGTCTCGGTCCTGGTCAAAGATGTCAGCCACCGCCGTCATCTCCAACCTGCTGGTGGGGAACTCTGCACAGCACAACCAACAGTCAGAAAAAGATGTAGGACTTGTGACCAAGATGTAGGACTTGTGACCAAGATGTAGGACTTGTGACCAAGATGTAGGACTTGTGACCAAGATGTAGGACTTGTGACCAAGATGTAGGACTTGTGACCAAGATGTAGGACTTATGACCAAGATGTAGGACTTATGACCAAGTTGTAGGACTTATGACCAAGATGTAGGACTTGACTACAGTTTAAGTTGGAGCAGGCTATGGGCAAAGAACAGCGCTAACGATGTGTAGCTAGCTCTGAAGAACATACTTGAGGCCAGGATGCCGTCGATGAACTCCTGGCGAGTGATCTTTCCGTCCTGGTCCTTGTCGATGCGTCTGAAGAAGTCCATGACGCGCGACTTCTTGTGGTTCATCCAGCGCATGTACTTCTTCCTCCAAACGTCAAAGTCAAAGTTGGCAAACTCTTTCAGCTGGGGACAAAGACAACGAACATAAATGTGGGACAAATGAGGAAGAGCAATATACTTAGAGGAAATCATGTGTCTGTTTTGACAAGACAGCATACAGGAGAAAAAACAGGTCTGAAACTCGCGGTCTCCAAGCCCTCTACGGCTCTAATAGGGGAGATCAAGGGACGCTACAATACCTCTTCAAGCCTGTCGAGGGCGTCGTTGAGCTTCCGCTGGCGGTCGAGGGCAAGCAGCCACACCTGCTGCCACCTTGAGCATAGCTGAGTCAAGCGGGGGTTGCCCCCGGCGACTTGCATCGCCGCCTGTTGTTGATGCTGTTGTTGCTGCTGGTTTTTACCTGTAGGGCGAGGAGCGAGAGGTGTCATGATTACGGTGCATTACAAGGGTTTAAATGTTGAGGACACTTGATGGAACGTTTGACCATATTTTGGTGACTTTTATTGTGTTTCTCTATCAGTGAAGTCTGTCAGGATGGATTGTGAATGTTAGGGGGTTAGGCATCCACTGTAGATCTTCACTTATGCATTTCTAGGTCTATATGTATTCATATGTATTTAGTATAATATAATATCCATGCATCTCTGGGAGGTAAAATAAGGTAACACACGAGCTCCTCTCCTCTCAGCTAGGCTGCTAGGGGGCTCTGCTGGTTTCCTCTTGTAAGTCTTGGTCACTTTGTCCACGTCAGGCTGCTTCCGGGTCATCTCCTCCATAAACACCTGGGAACAATAGATTGACGTGAGACACAGCCAATAATTATAATAGCGACTAAGCCAATGAGGGTTTGAGAAAAGTAGGCTCCTCCCACCTGGTGTTCTGTGATGAGTGTTTTGAGCTGAGGGATGTCCTGTGGAAGGGTCTCTCCGTCACGCTGGACTAGGGCAGTCTCCGCCCACTGCAGCCATGACAACAGCTCCTCCAATAGCGTGGCGTTGTTGAGCAGCTCTGTCAGAGCGGTCTCCAGACGCTGCTCGTGCTGTTTGGCCCATGTGAGGACCTGCAGAAGCCAAATGCACCAATTAATGGGTGAAATACTAAATATTTTAAACAATTTCCATGACTCTCTGGCCCAGCAGGACTTTAAAATATTTACCCCCTCCCTCTCTTATCTCTCTATTCATCCCACTCCCCTTCTCCAGCCCACCTACCTCTTCAAAGCGGGAGCGGACGATGGTAATCCAGTGTTTGATGGTGGTGATGCAGTCGGCGTGGCACGTGGTGAGGATGGCCTCGCCCTGGCTCGCGGCCCGGTTCACGTCGGTCCTCTTCTCCTCCACCGTGGCCATGAAGTTCCGGTGGGTGTGGAGCAGCGTCTGCAGAGTCTCCGCCTCCTCAGGCAGCACGCCGCGGAACCGCAGCGTCTGCTCTGCCTCGGACAGCCACTCCAGCAGCAGCTGCACCTCCGTGCGGAACTCCTCCGCCTGAGAGAGACGGGTGACAGAGGGATCATTAGAAGGAACGAGAAAAAGGTTAAGTTTTATTGCGATTCTGCGGTCCAGTTTAAGGTATTATACAGTGCCTTGCGAAAGTATTCAGCTGTAAGTCGCTTGGGGTATGTCTCTATCAGTTTTGCACATTGATAGACTGAAATTTTCTCCCATTCCTCCTTGCAAAACAGCTCGAGCTCAGTGAGGTTGGATGGAGAGCATTTGTGAACAGCAGTTTTCAGTTCTTTCCACAGATTCTCGATTGGATTCAGGTCTGGACTTTGACTTGGCCATTCTAACACCTGGATATGTTTATTTTTGAACCATTCCATTGTAGATTTTGCTTTATGTTTTGGATCATTGTCTTGTTGGAAGACAAATCTCCGTCCCAGTCTCAGGTCTTTTGCAGACTCCATCAGGTTTTCTTCCAGAATGGTCCTGTATTTGGCTCCATCCATCTTCCCATCAATTTTAACCATCTTCCCTGTCCCTGCTGAAGAAAAGGAGGCCCAAACCATGATGCTGCCACCACCATGTTTGACAGTGGGGATGGTGTGTTCAGCTGTGTTGCTTTTACGCCAAACATAACGTTTTGCATTGTTGCCAAAAAGTTCAATTTTGGTTTCATCTGACCAGAGCACCTTCTTCCACATGTTTGGTGTGTCTCCGAGGTGGCTTGTGGCAAACTTTAAACGACACTTTTTATGGATATCTTTAAGAAATGGCTTTCTTCTTGCCACTCTTCCATAAAGGCCAGATTTGTAAAATATACGACTGATTGTTGTCCTATGGACAGAGTCTCCCACCTCAGCTGTAGATCTCTGCAGTTCCTCCAGAGTGATCATGGGCCTCTTGGCTGCATCTCTGATCAGTCTTCTCCTTGTATGAGCTGAAAGTTTAGAGGGACGGCCAGGTCTTGGTAGATTTGCAGTGGTCTGATACCCTTTCCATTTCAATATTATCGCTTGCACAGTGCTCCTTGGGATGTTTAAAGCTTGGGAAATATTTTTGTATCCAAATCCGGCTTTAAACTTCACAACAGTATCTCGGACCTGCCTGGTGTGTTCCTTGTTCTTCATGATGCTCTCTGCGCTTTTAACGGACCTCTGAGACTATCACAGTGCAGGTGCATTTATACGGAGACTTGATTACACACAGGTGGATTGTATTTATCATCATTAGTCATTTAGGTCAACATTGGATCATTCAGAGATCCTCACTGAACTTCTGGAGAGAGTTTGCTGCACTGAAAGTAAAGGGGCTGAATAATTTAGCACGCCCAATTTTTCAGTTTTTGATTTGTTAAAATAGTTTGAAATATCCAATAAATGTCGTTCCACTTCATGATTGTGTCCCACTTGTTGTTGATTCTTCACAAAAAAATACAGTTTTATATCTTTATGTTTGAAGCCTGAAATATGGCAAAAGGTCGCAAAGTTCAAGGGGGCCGAATACTTTCGCAAGGCACTGTATATACTGCACTGTGCTCGCACAGATACCATTAATCAAATAAAAGATGGACTGAAATGATTTGTACCTGTGCATGAAATGGTCATAAAAATGATATTTTCCAACTTCCAAGTATTGTGTTAATACATAAAAACAAAAATGGCACAGCCACTTGGCTTCTTCTTCCCAACTGACCTGTTTGAGGGCCTGCTGAAGACGGGTCTGCTTGGTGACGGACAGGGCACAGACTGTGTCCCAGCGGTTGCTGAGCTCTTGCAGTTGAACTTTGACCCAGGCGGTGTCGTCGCGGCCCGTCTCCATCAGTTCTCTGGCTGAGCGCTTCAGGGCGTGAACACTAGTTGTCCTCTTTCCCAACTCCTTCTGGAAGGCCTGAGGAGACAAAACCAAACAGTGGTCAAACAACATGGTAACAATGTTAACCTAAACACAGAGCAGGGCGATCAAATATCATGAATGAATATATACTACATTAGTCCTCAATAGGGAAAAAAATATAGTTATGTTTGAGAAATAAGTATTCAAATGTAATGATGCTTGGGCAATGCGGCGCTGGGCAAATAAATGAATGGCTTTATTAACCAATGGTAACCAATAGTCTGACATTGCGGTTTCATAAATAAAGAAATACCTTGTGTGAGTCCATGAGGTTGGAGACCAGGTCCAGGTCTCCGTGGACTGGCAGGTCTTCAGCCAGCTGGGGTTCTACACGGTACAGCCAGTCCACCAGGGCCTGCAGGGCCTCAGCAAACTGACCTGAGAACAGCAGGGCCTCCTCTAGCTTGTGTTGCCTTGATGAGAGACGGAGGGAAAGGTCAGTTGTCACATTACATTGAAATTGTAGCTATCGTTATTTTAACTTTGCTTTTATGGTCCAGTATTCTATATGGCAGCGCCCTAGAGAGCTACTGAGTTTGCAGGCTTTTGTTCTAGCCCTGCTTTAACACGCTTGTTTCAAATAAATAATCAATAATAGTGGGGTTCAATCAGGACCAGAATTAGCCGAATCAGGTGTGTTACTTAGTGCTGGAACAGAAACCTGCACAATCAGTAGCTCTCCAGGACTGGAGTTGGAAAACCCTAGCATAATATTCATTGTAATAAAGCAATTGGCATGGAGTTTTCCCCTCACCTCTCAACACTCTTCCCACAGACGGTGTCCCACTTGTCCCTGACCTCCCCCAGTAGGTGGTCTAGTTTCTGGGTGTCTTCGGGCAACGTGGTCTTGTCCCTCATGGCCTTACCAGACCTCACTGTGGTGTCATACACCGGCTGCTTAGAGCCCAGCGCCTTCTGAAACTCCTTTTGGGGGGGGGGGGGGTGGTGGTATTTAGTTAAGGATACCAGAACAGAGGGTCTACATTATGCAGCTTAACCATATATTGTGTTCGTTGTGTGTGAGAACCGCTCAGAGACCCACACAGTGAGACTCCTACAGTACCTTGTGTTTGGTCAGTTGTACTTTGATCTTGTCTGGCTCGTTGGAGATCTCCAGCTCCGAGTCTAGCCGGCTCTCAGCCTCCTCCAGCCAGTCTGACAGTTTCCTCCAAGCCTCATGAAACTAGAGGGAGGGAGAGAGAAACTGGTTGACCACCTCTAATTGATTTGCAGGGTGATTTCTGAAACAAAATGGCTGCCGTGTAGCATCCATTTGGTGAAGGGTAAAGTGACTTGCGAACATATGGAGAAAGCATTTCAAACCCTCTCTCATACCTGCTTGGCCCTCTTGCGGGCTTCGTCGAGGTGTCTGCCGCGGTCCAGGGACCTCTGCACCAGCTTGTCCCAGCGGGCCTGAACACTCAGCAGAAGGTTCTTGATCAGAACCACATCCTGCTTCAGACTGGCGAAACGCAGCTGAGAGCCGGACTTCTCCAGAGCCAAAACCTGCTCCCTGTGGGTGTTCACCTCATTCACAAACACCTGGGGGGGAACAGAGATCGCCGGAGAGCGTGTTAGTCGTATAACTCCCTCGTGACAGCCTTAACATTACATTGATTCGCTCATTTGGTTCTGGGTGCCATGATTTCAGCTGTATATGCACATGCTCATCAGCACATACCAGCTAACAAAACAGAAGGGAGTGTAGGAAGGGAAGGGTGGAAGGGAAATGTATTAAGTCTGCAAACTGTCTGATGAATATGATGAGTCAACTTAACTGCAATACTACATTTGAATATATTTATGTGAATTACAGTTAAGTATATTCTATCCTTTTTTCCCATTTTAATGTTACTCCCTTTTTCTCCCCAATTTTGTGATATCCAATAACGATCCTGCCTCATCGCTGCAACTCACCAACGGGCTCGGGCGAGGCGAAGGTCGAGTCATGTGTTCTCCAAAACATGACCAGCAAAACCGCGCTTCTTAACAAGCAGGCAGCGAGCTGCACCAATGTGCAGGAAATGTTCTGCAGCCTGCATGAGCCCGGCCCGCCACAAGGAGTCGCTAGAGCGCAATGAGCCAAGTAAAGCCCCTCCGGCCAAACCCTCCCCTAACCTGGACAACGCTGGGCCAATTGTTCCCAACCTATGGGACTCCCGGTCACGGCCGGTTGTGACACCGCCTGGGATCAAACCCGGGTCTGTAGTGACGCCTCAAGCATTGAGATGCATTGCCTTAGACCGCTGCGCCGCTCAGGAAACATGTATTCTATCCTTGTACTCACCAATATAGTATAGTACAGCATAGGATCTCTAAACTTATATTGTGCCGAAATTGCCCACCTTGTGTTCGTCTATCTGGAAGAGGACGGTGTCCAGGATGAGGGAGGGGGCCTGGGCCATGTTGAGGGTCTGCTCAGCCTGGGTCAGCCAGTTGATGGTGTCCTGGAGGGAGGACTGGAACCCTGTGGCCAGCGACACCGCTTCTTCCAGCTTCGCCTAGGGTGGGGGGGTGGAGGTCAGTGAAATGGTTGATGGTAATATTGAAAATCGCTCCTGCAACAATACACTTCCTATGTAAAACAGTGTTTTTCTTATCTGTGAAAATCTATAATGTATACATTTTATTAGGTACCTAATTGCATACATATACAAATACACATGCTCTTACTTATAGCCCTTCATTCATGTCTCAGAACAGAAGCTTCTTCTCTTACCCTGCGGTCATCCATCTTGGTGTTCAGGCTGGCCCACTTGTTCTGCAGCAGGGCCAGGTTCTGTTGGGTCTGGGTCGTGCCAGCCCCGGGGCCGCCCTCCTCCCCCCCGCGGGAGAGCAACATGGACTCCCCCGCGTCCAGCAGCCGGTTGTACTGCTCCGCGCGCTGGGCCAACTGGGTCTGAAGCTCCTATAGAGAGACAGATTTTTTCAAAGGGTTGAATGAATGAACAATGAATAACCTTGATAATGAATGGTAAACATGTGGCCAGGGTTTGGAATGAGGAATTTCGATACTTTGAGGAGCCACCCAATAACAACAGGTGTTCGCTAGTTATGTATTGTGCATGTCTAACACACCCGTTACACATGGGTAAAAACAACATGTATACAGATTAGATAGTAGACAGTGACTCATATCTACTGTCGTGTATGTATGGAACAGGCTGCAGCGTCACAACATCTATCTCCTTTACCGTGTGTTGTCTTCATCACATATCTAGTGCATGTGTGGGCAACGTATCCCCAGTATTACCAGGTGCTGCTGCAGCTGCTCCCGGGCCGTCTCAGGCAGGCCACCTGTGGGTTTGGCTGCAGACAGCTGGCTCTCTGTCCTCCTCAGCCACTGCAGGAACTCCTCCAGCTCACCATGGAAACCCTCCGCCTGGGGAACCAGGGAGGAGGAAGGGAGAGAGGGAACAAGAGGGGAAGTCGCGAGTGGCGAGTTAATGGCAGTGCTTCAATCATTTGCCCCGTGGTTTTAGCTTTGTTAAGATTTTGTACAGTTTTTAAACCTTTACTTAACTGTGAAATAACCTATTTGCTAGTGCAACGTGATAATCATATTTGTACAAGATGGGAACTCATAATATAGAAATATAATTACAGGGAGGGGTAAGAAGAAATGGATAGAAATGGTGTCATTCCTTCATTTCGCTAAGCTCAGTTAGACAGTAACCAGGGCCTCTCTTCTCAGCCCAGGCCGCCTCGATCCTTCCTACCTTGTGCAGTGCGGCCTCTAGTAGTTTCTGCCGGTCCTGGGTCTTGAGTAGCAAGTTCTCCCAGCCGCGGTTGAGGTGGTCCAGCTGGTCGCGGAGGTGGTTGGCCTCCTCCCCGGGACTGGACTCCAGCAGCTCAGCCCCCGCCGCGTTCACCGTCTCCACCGTGGAGCGATGGGACAGCACGTCGTTCCTCAGCACCTGAAAGAGAGAGAGAGAGAGAGAGTTGGAGGGAGGGTGTGTTGGTTACACCACTCCAATGCAATAATTGATGTGAAGCAAGCGTTCTGGCTCAAAACGGCTTCCACGCATAATCTATAAGGGAAAATAAGAGAAGTGAGGGTGATACGGAGGAGAGATGAGAGGTAGGCTAATAAGACCAATTTCCCGACGGAGAACCTTCATTGAGAGGGCTTTTTAGTCCAGGATTGGCTTAATGTGGGTCTGGGAAACTGGTCATCTAGAAATGAAGGCATAAAGAAGAAACGGAGGATAAGTAAGAGTGTGGGAGGCAGAGACGTAGAGAGGTAGACGTACGTGGTGTCGGGCCAGTTCTATCTCGATGGCCTTGGGGTCAGAGTTGATGGGTCTCTGTGTGTCCAGGGTGGCGTGGGTGTGACTCAGCCAGGACTGCAGCTCAGACAAGGCATGCTGGAACTGACCTAGAGCCAGGAGAGCCCCTTCCAACTTATGCTGTGGGAAACAGAATAGGGAAAACAGTGGTTATTCCAAAACCATGTTGGATTGTATTGCATTGCAAGGTGTGATATAATGTAGATATCTGAGGTATCAATGTATTTTAATATCATCACAACAACTTGTAATGGTAGAATCTATTATGCGTGTGTAACCATAAAAAATAGTATCCATATTTCTATGTGTTTAACTGATAAACTTGATTGGGTTCACTACAACAGTGTGGCACTACTAGCCAACAGTGAGTCTGAGATCCAGAGGCCCGGAGTTCTGAAGTTATTCTTTTAGACAGGGGGCTGGAGAGCTAATGTAGCTCCTGCCCCTACTGTAAAATAGTTAGGGAGTCACTGGGTAAAACAGGCCAATGCATAGTTTGTGTACCTGTCTGTGAATGATCTTGTCCCCCAGGTTGTCCCAGAGGTGTCGGAGCTCCGTGAGGGGCTCCTGGATCATGTCTCTGTCGTTCTGATCCGAGACCTTCTTGAGCAGTAGCTCCCCCTGGTGGCACAGCTTCTCCATGTCTATCTGCTGCTGGTACACCTCCACCTTGTAGTGCTGCTCACAGGAGAGGAGAGGAGTCAGGCCTGCACTAGCAGTTCACTTAACATTAAAGGGATAGTTCACTTTTATGACCAAGAGAGTTTTTTAAGTACAATCATTATTATAAATATTTGGAGGATGATAAAAACATATATTGGAATATATTAAGTATACTATTTATATCGAAGCTACGTGACAAAAATCAATTATGATTCAAACCTTGAGCTCTTCAATCTGCTGTTTGACAGTTCCCAGATCAGTGCCCACAGTGGACATGTCACAGAGCTTGATCACTGTGTTGTCCAGGTAGTCAAACATGCCCTGCAACACACACACACACACACACACACAAATGAGTCAATCTAACTTCTGAAAACTATAATGCCGATCTATGTCTAGATACTTAGAAATGCCTCTACTTCACGACATGATACATTTCTAAGCATCTACTTTCTGAAATAACCAGTGCAATAAATACCAAATTATTTCATTCAAATGATTTAATTCTCATACACACTGAGCTAAAAGACTGATGCATTCTGGGACACTGACCTGCAATGCATCCTGGTACTGCACAGAAGCAGCCATGGCCTCCTCCAACCTCTCCATCCTCTCTCTCCACGTCCGGTCCAGGCCTTCCCAGGCGACATTCATCTGAGAAACGGACACAGAGAAGAGAGGAAAGATGAAGAAAGATGAAACGTATATCGCAATACAAATAGATAAAACACAAGAAAGACAACGCACTGAGTCCATTAATGATTATGTTCTCGATTGGTTTGATCCTGTCTTAAGTCTTGAAGTTTTTATCCTGTACTCCTCCTCACCTCGTCAATGGTCTTCTTGACCTCAGGCTTCTCTGTTTCTCCGCAGGCGAAGATGAGTTCAGCTCCAAGGGTTCGTACAAACTCCAGCTCCTCCCTCAGCCCATCTGTCTCGGCCTTGATGGCCTTAGAGAGAGACACAGAATTCATATTTGGACAGATCAGACAACCCAACAGTAGTCACAATCATCAGTAACTACCTCAGCTCAGCGGTAGGAAGGGGAGCGAATGTGCAAACTACAGTACAAATACATTGCAAACTATACAGGCCGTTACATACAGTGAAAGTCGGAAGTTTACATACACTTAGGTTGGAGTCATTAAAACTTGTTTTTCAACCACTCCACAAATTTCTTGTTAATAACAAACTACAGTTTTGGCAAGTCGGTTAGGACATCTACTTTGTGCATGACAAGTAATTTTTCCAACAATTGTTTACAGAGATTATTTCACTGTATCACAATTCCAGTGGGTCAGAAGTTTACATACACTAAATTGACTGTGCCTTTAAACAGCTTGGAAAATTCCAGAAAATGATGTCATGGCTTTAGAAGCTTCTGACAGACTAATTGACATCACTTGAGTCAATTGGAGGTGTACCTGTGGATGTATTTCAAGACCTACCTTCAAACACAGTGCCTCTTTGCTTGACATCATGGTCAAATCAAAAGAAATCAGCCAAGACCTCAGAAAAACAATTGTAGACCTCAACAAGTCTGGTTCATCCTTGGGAGCAATTTCCAAATGCCTGAAGGTACCACGTTCATCTGTACAAACAATAGTACGCGAGTATAAACACCATGGGACCACGCAGCCATCATACCGCTCAGGAAGGAGACGGGTTCTGTCTCCTAGAGATGAACGTACTTCGGTGAGAAAAGTGCAAATCAATCCCAGAACAACAGCAAAGGACCTTGTGAAGATGCTGGAGGAAACAGGTACCAAAGTATCTATATCCACAGTAAAACAAGTCCTATAATCGACATAACCTGAAAGGCCGCTCAGCAAGGAAGAAGCCACTGCTCCAAAACCGCCATAAAAAACCCAGACTACGGTTTGCAACTGCACATGGGGACAAAGATTGTACTTTTTGGAGGAATGTCCTCTGGTCTGATGAAACAAAAATAGAACTGTTTGGCCATAATGACCATCGTTATCTTTGGAGGAAAAAGGGGGAGGCTTGTAAGCAGAAGAACACCATCCCAACCGTGAAGCACGGGGGTGGCAGCATCATGTTGTGGGGGTGCTTTGCTGCAGGAGGGACTGGTGCACTTCACAAAATAGATGGCATCATGAGGTAGGAAAATTATGTGGATATATTGAAGCAACATTTCAAGACATCCGTCAGGAAGTTAAAGGTTGGCGGCAAATGGGTCATCCAAATGGGCAATGACCCCAAGCATACTTCCAAAGTTGTGGAAAAATGGCTTAAAGACAACAAAGTCAAGGTATTGGAGTGGCCATCACAAAGTGCTGACCTCAATCCTATAGAACATTTGTGGGCAGAACTGAAAAAGCGTGTCCGAGCAAGGAGGCCTACAAACCTGACTCCGTTACACCAGCTCTGCCAGGAGCAATGGGACAAAATTCATGCAACTTATTGTGGGAAACTTGTGGAAGGCTGCCCAAAACGTTTGACCCAAGTTAAACAATTTAAAGGCAATGCTACCAAATACTAATTGAGTGTATGTAAACTTCTGACCCACTGGGAATGTGGTGAAAGAACTAAAAGCTGAAATAAATCACTCTCTATTATTCGGACATTTCACATTCTTAAAAAAAAGTGGTGATCCTAACTGACCAAAGACAGGGATTTTTTACTAGGATTAAATGTTAGGAATTGTGAAAAACTGATTTTAAATGTATTTGGCTGAGGTGCATGTAAACTTCCGACTTCAACTGTAGCTACTAACATGCTGGCACCATCCCTTCATATGTATCCTCTTTATCTTCACAACTAATTCATATCTTCACTTTTTCTTACCCCCTCTTAGTGTGTTGTTTGGTCCCATATTCATACCACAGAAGACTATTCCTCCACATTTTAGCGTCTGAATATATTGCTATGCTTTCCTTGTATTTTCAATAGTGTTGCTACAAACATGCACTATGCATCCATATCTTTTTCTCCACCTTTTCCCTGTCTTTCAATAACCATTATCCCCCTTTACCCTCCTCTCTCTGTCAACCTCCATCCGCCTCTCCAAACGTACCTCTGCCCTCCTCTCTCTCAGTAACCCTCCATCCCCCTCTCAACACGTACCTCTACCCTCCTCTCTCGCAGTAACCCTCCATCCGCCTCTCCACACGTACCTCCGTCCTCCTCTCTGTCACCCTCTATCCCCCTCTCCACACATACCTCTACCCTCCTCTCTCTCAGTAACCCTCCATCCACCTTTCCACACATACCTCCGCCCTCCTCTCTCCCTCAGTAACCCTCCATTCACCTCTCCACACATACCTCCGCCCTCCTCTCTCCCTCAGTAACCCTCCATTCACCTCTCCACACATACCTCTACCCTCCTCTCCACACATACCTCTACCCTCCTCTCCACACGTACCTCTACCCTCCTCTCCACACGTACCTCTACCCTCCTGTCTCTCAGTAACCCTCCATCCACCTCTCCACACGTACCTCTGCCCTCCTCTCTCTCAGTAACCCTCCATCCACCTCTCCACACATACCTCTACCCTCCTCTCTCTCAGTAACCCTCCATCCACCTCTCCACACATACCTCCGCCCTCCTCTCTCTCTCAGTAACCCTCCATCCACCTCTCCACACGTACCTCTACCCTCCTCTCTGTAACCCTCCATCCACCTCTCCACACATACCTCCGCCCTCCTCTCTCCCTCAGTAACCCTCCATTCACCTCTCCACACATACCTCTACCCTCCTCTCCACACGTACCTCTACCCTCCTCTCCACACGTACCTCTACCCTCCTGTCTCTCAGTAACCCTCCATCCCCCTCTCCACACGTACCTCTACCCTCCTCTCCACACGTACCTCTACCCTCCTCTCCACACGTACCTCTACCCTCCTCTCTGTAACCCTCCATCCACCTCTCCACACATACCTCTACCCTCCTCTCCACACGTACCTCCGCCCTCCTCTCCCTCAGTAACCCTCCATCCACCTCTCCTCACATACCTCTACCCTCCTCTCCACACGTACCTCTACCCTCCTCTCTCTCAGTAACCCTCCAAACCCCTCTCAACACGTACCTCAGCCGCCTCTATCTGCTGTTTGATGAGTGAGGGGTCCACCCCGGGGTCCTCCAGCTCCTTGACGATGTCCTGCGAGTCACGGAGCGTGCTCAGTAGCGCCGCCATGTCGGCCCAGAACTTCCCAGCCAGGTCCAAGACGTCCGTCAGCTTCCCCTCCCGCTCCTCAGCCCTCTGCCGGATCTCATCCCACAGGGAGCGCAGACGCAGGAGACGGGAATGCACAGCTGGGAGGGGGAAGAGGGGAATGGGAGAGTTAGGAATGAATCTGGAAGTGTGGTGTTATTTGTCCATGCTTGAAAGGACAATTGTCACAATTTGCTATTAGCTATGTAAAAATGGATGGAGGAATTTTATGTAATAACAAGTTATTATTAAGTCCTGAACGTAACCATAACAAATGTACTTGCTTATAATTTCTGATGTTATTGCTGCTTTTGCCCCTTCTAGCATGGCCATCTAGTGACAACATCAACAGTGGAGTCTTTTACAGAACCAGTCAGTAGGCTTACACTCCCACTGCACAGAGCAGTCATTCATTGTTATAAAGTGATGTACTGAGACATTTTGGCGTGGGATGGCAGTGTCGCCATGTGTGCTGGGAGTCCTCAAAAGTTCTTCACTGTTTGTGAATCTCCACCTTTATGTTTCTGGGTGTCTGTATTTAAAATAAACTTTGTTGAATACAAAAATGAGACGAATCCGGTTTGGCAGTGGGATCATTGTAATACAGTGGGAGTGTGTGCATGTATTGTTTTCGCCCCTCTCCCTACACGGAGGTCCTGTGTATGAGTCATTGTCTCCACCTAGGGGTGGTTATGTGTGTGTATCCCTTTGTGATGCATGTATGTCCTTGTGTGACACAAGTACAATACTGGTCGAAAGTTTTAGAACACCTACTCATTCAGGGTTTTTCTTTATTTGTACTATTTTCTACATTGTAGAATAATAGTGAACACATTAAAACTATGAAATAGCATATATGGAAGAATCATGTAGTAATTAAAGTGTTGAACAAATCTAAATATATTTTAAGTAGCCACCCTTTGTCTTGATGACAGCATTGAACACTTGGCATTCTCTCAACCAGCTTCATGAGGTAGTCACCTGGAATGCAGGTGTGCCTTGTTAAAAGTTATTTTGTGGAATTTCTTTCCTTCTTGATGTGTTTGAGCCAATCAGTTGTGTTGTGACATGGTAGGGGTGGTATACAGAAGACAGCCCTATTTGGTAAAAGACCAAGTCCATATTATAGCAAGAACAGCTCAAATAAGTAAAGCGAAATGACAGTCCATCCTTATGTTAAGACATGAAGGTCAGTCAATACGGAAAATGTGAAGAACTTTGAACGTTTCTTCAAGTGCAGTCGCAAAAACCATCAAGCGCTACGATGAAACTGGCTCTCATGAGGACCACCACAGGAATGGAAGACCCAGAGTTACCTCTGCTGCAGAGGATGAGTTCATTAGAGTTATCAGCCTCAGAAATTGCAGAGCAAATAAATGCTTCACAGTGTTCAAGTAACAGGCACATCTCAACATCAACTGTCCAGAGGAGACTGTGTGAATCAGGCCTTCATGGTTGAATTTCTGCAAAGAAACCACTACTAAAGGACACCAATAAGAAGAGACTTGCTTGGGTCAAGAAACACGAGCAATTAGACCGGTGGAAATTTGTCCTCTGGTCTGGAGTCCAAATTGGAGATTTTTGGTTCCAACTGCAGTGTCTGAGACGCGGTGTGGGTGAACGGATGATCTCTGCATGTGCATTTCACACCTTAAAGCATGGAGGAGGTGGTGTTATGGTGTGGGGGTGCTTTGCTGGTGACACTAACAATGATTTATTTAGATTTCAAGACACACTATCATTTGTTTTTCAACAGGACAATGACCCAACACACCTCCAGGATGTGTCAGGGCTATTTGACCAAGAAGGAGAGTGATGGAGTGCTGCATCAGATGACCTGGCCTCCACAATCACTGGGCCTAAACCAAATTGTGATGGTTTGGGATGAGTCGGACCACAGAGTGAAGGAAAAGCAGCCAACAAGTGCCCAGCATATGTGGGAACTCCTTTAAGACTGTTGGAAAAGCATTCCAGGTGAAGCTGGTTGAGAGAATGCCAAGAGTGTGCAAAGCTGTAATCAAGGCAAACGGTGTCTATTTGAAGAATCTCAAATATATTTTGATTTGTTTAACACTTTTTTGGTTACTACATGATTCCATATGTGTTATTTCATAGTTTTGATGTCTTCACTATTATTCAACAACTTAGAAAATAGTAAAAATAAAGAAACACACAGAAATGAGTTGGTGTGTCCAAACTTTTGACTGGTAGTGTATGTGTGAGTGTTCATCTGTGTGTGTGTTTATAAGTGTGTATATGTAAGTGTACCTTTGTGTGTGTGTTTCAGGCCCTTACCTTCAGCGGCAGGATCATCGTGGGCTGCTCTACTGATGAGCTCCTCGCCGCGGGCACACAGGGCAGAGAAGGAGGGCAGCAGTTTGTCTAGCTCCAGCCCGGTAGCCTTGTGCTCAGCCAGCTGCTCCCGGATCTTATCCGCCTCCGCCGCCACGGGAGAAGGGGAACGGAGGCGCTGCACAGCCCCTTCCAGGGTCTCCAATAGGGGGTCCATCTTGTCATGGAACTGGGGGGGTGTTAAGAAGAGAAGGTGGGTTGCGTGACTAATAGCTGCTTTATGCTTGATCCAGCAATGCTGTCCAGAGGCTCTGTATGGAGGGTGTGACGCAAATGCAGTGCCTCCAGAGCGCCATAAGACGATGCCGCGTGCCTCCCAATTTCTGTAACAATGCAGAGGGCTCCGTATAGCTCCACATTGACATGATTGGTCGGTGGGAGGTCCTGTATTAACACAAACTCACTTCCTTCACAGCGGCTCTTCAAAGTGCAATGATGTATGAACGGCCTGTCTTCTACAGAGACCGTGTGGCAGTGAATGCTGTACAGCCACTGTTGACAACGGATTGCCCATGCAGAGCCTTTTAAGGCTTTCATTCTTATTATTATACATACTTATACAGTGGGGCAAAAAAATATTTAGTCAGTCACCAATTGTGCAAGTTCTCACACTTAAATAGACGAGAGAGGCCTGTAATTTTCATCATAGCTACACTTCAACTATGACAGACAAAATTAGAAAAACAAATCCAGAAAATCACATTGTAGGATTTTTAATGAATTTATTTGCAAATTATGGTGGAAAATTAGTATTTGGTCAATAACAAAAGTTTCTCAATACTTTGTTATATACCCTTTGTTGGCAATGACAGAGGTCAAACGTTTTCTGTAAGTCTTCACAAGGTTTTCACATACTGTTGCTGGTATTTTGGCCCATTCCTCCATGCAGATCTCCTCTAGAGCAGTGATGTTTTGGGCTGTTGCTGGGCAACATGGACTTTCAACTCCCTTCAAAGATTTTCTATGTGGTTGAGATCTGGAGACTGGCTAGGCCACTCCAGGACCTTGAAATGCTTCTTACGAAGCCACTCCTTCGTTGCCCGGGCGGTGTGTTTGGGATCATTGTCATGCTGAAAGACCCAGCCATGTTTCATCTTCAATGCCCTTGCTGATGGAAGGAGGTTTTCACTCAAAATCTCACGATACATGGCCCCATTCATTCTTTCCTTTACACGGATCAGTCGCCCTTGTCCCTTTGCAGAAAAACAGCCCCAAAGCATGATGTTTCCACTCCCATGCTTCACAGTAGGTATGGTGTTCTTTGGATGCAACTCAGCATTCTTTGTCCTCCAAAGTTGAGTTTTTACCAAAAAGTTCTATTTTGGTTTCATCTGACCATATGACATTCTCCCAATCTTCTTCTGGATCATCCAAATGCTCTCTAGCAAACTTCAGACGGGCCTGGACATGTACTGGCTTAAGCAGGGGGACACGTCTGGCACTGCAGGATTTGAGTCTCTGGTGGCGTAGTGTGTTACTGATGGTAGGCTTTGTTACTTTGGTCCCAGCACTCTGCAGGTCATTCACTCGGTCCCCCCGTGTGGTTCTGGGATTTTTGCTCACCGTTCTTGTGATAATTTTGACCCCAGAGTGTGTGGAGTCCCAGATCGAGGGAGATTATCAGTGGTCTTGTTTGTCTTCCATTTCCTAATAATTGCTCCCACAGTTGATTTCTTCAAACCAAGCTGCTTACCTATTGCAGATTCAGTCTTCCCAGCCTGGTGCAGGTCTACAATTTTGTTTCTGGTGTCCTTTGACAGCTCCTTGGTCTTGGCCATAGTGTGACTGTTTGGAGGTTGTGGACAGGCGTCTTTTATACTGATAACAAGTTCAAACAGGGGCCATTAATACAGGTAACGAGTGGAGGACAGAGGAGCCTCTTAAAGAAGAAGTTACAGGTCTGTGAGAGCCAGAAATCTTGCAAATAAATTCATAAAAAATCCTACAATGTGATTTTCTGGATTTTTCTTCTTCCCATTTTGTCTGTCATAGTTGAAGTGTACCTATGATGAAAATTACAGACCTTTCATCTTTCTAAGTGGGAGAACTTGCACAATTGGTGGCTGACTAAATACTTTTTTGCCCCTCTGTATGTATTCGGAGGGGACATTTTGACAGTGCGAAAATGCAGAGATCCTTCCCGAAAAATACCACGTCATTTTGGATACTTGGAGGGTCATGTGATTCAAGATGTGGGAGTACTATATATGTATTTACTAGACATGAATAAAGTTTACTTCGTTAGGAATACTGGGCACAACTTTCAAAATCAGCACAAACTATTACCACAGCCTCACTAAGTGGTGGGTGATAAAGATGATATGGTAGTCTTTGGTAAATAACAGCATTTGAGCAATGTCAAAACGGGTAACATGGACTGGAACAGAGAAGAGGACAAGCCTAAAGCTACTAAAAAGGACAGGAATTGCCAATTCACAAAAATGTCAAAAACACACTAACTGAGAAAGAGGAGAGACATTGGACAAAGTATACTTGGGAGGTATAGCGGGTTGTCTCAGCCTAGACACAAGGTTCACGCAGGAAGGAATTCTAATAACTAAGTCACGTTGTGATCGGTTGGCATCAGTAATAGAGTACAGGTCAGTCAGTGGTCTTACCTCTACCAGCTGGGTGATTGCAGTGAGCAGTGACGACGGATGGAGGAAATTGTGGGTGAACACACACACAGCACATCCACAATGGGTGAGAGGCGGGATGGAGGGATGGATGGAGCAAACCAGGGAGGGAGGGAGGGAGGGATGGGGGAGTGCGAGGAGAGGGGGAAATGTCAGGCACAAGGGAGGGGGTAGAGAGGTATGGAGGTCGGTCGTTTAGGAGGAATGAAAAGAGAGAGAGAGGGAGGGATGCATAGAGAGAAGGAGTGGGTGATATGGTCCATTAGGGATGGGAGGTGGAGAAACAACACATTGTGTTAGATCAGTGACATGCACACACTCTGGCCAAGCAATATCAACAGCAGCAACAATCAGCTTAGCACTCCGCGATAATCAACCTGTGGCTCATGACTTATGAGATGACGTGCTATGAGAGAGCATTTGACAAGAGAGCTACTGAAATAAAATGTGACTGTTTCTTACGGAAATATTTACTGACTACAAGTGTAGCAATGAAGCTGTGTAGCTTCAGCAAACAGAGACTGCTACTACTCTACTATCATATTATGACCAAGACCTTTGAAGATCACGGCAACATCTCTTGGAGTGAAATAATAAGTCAACATGGTCTAGTTCTCTTCCAATCTGATGGAAATGAGCAAAAAGAGACAGAACAGCTCCAAGTAAAGGAGTCCAATGCACCATCACACTATAGCTTGAGCATTGGTCACAGAAATCCCACGACACTACAGCCAATGCCTAACACCTTCACACTGCTCTTCCACTACAGACTGGAGTGGTAACGTTACATGGACCTCGTCCTGCCATTAGCAGACTTCCAAATATGGACACAACAAGGCTTACGGCATCCATATAAGGAAGTCGTCAGATTTCCTCATATGGATGCCGGAAGCTTGGTTTTATCGGGGTAGCAAATCGGCAGACACAAGCTTCAACAATTGACACACTTTCGAGCACCAAACCGATTTCAAATTCACTTTTACAAAACCATACCTGCGCAGACTGAGACACAGCCTCGTCCAGGGTGGCGGCGCGACCCTTGACCTCCTCCTTGATGGCCGCGTAGCGTGTCTCGGCGTCGCTGTAGCGCTGCCTCACCGTGGCCCCCTCCTGGTGACTCAGAACGGCCAGCTGGGGGCCGATCTTCAGCAGCTTGTCGATGTGGGGCTTGTGCTCCGCTATGGACTCCCTCAAGAGCTGGACGAAAGATGGAGGGAGAAAGAGTGGAAAATAAGTAAAGAGGAAGATGGACAGTGTGAATTAGAGAGTGGTACAGGTGGAGTACCACAGAGAAAGAGGGAGACAGGAAAAAGAAAAAAAGAAAGTAGAAGTGTTAGGAACTCATTCGACATGATACATCTTTTCACGAGGACATTAGTTAAAATACAGCAATTAGAGCCTCCTCCTCACCCTCATCTGCTCCTGTTGGAGTCGCAGGGCCTCGGTGTCGATGGCAGGCGGGGGCAGCTGGGCGATAAGGGTCTCCGTCTCCCCCAGCCAGGGCTCCAGCTCCTCCTGGGTCTCCCAGAAGCGGGCCACCAGGACCTGGGCCTGCTCCAGGGCTGAGAAACGCTCCTGGTGCCGCTGGCTCACCACTTCGTAGCGGGCAGTCAGCGAGTCAGTCTTCACCTGAGGAGAGCGAGGGGAAGAAAAGAGGTTAGAATGGTTCACATTTGGTAACTAGGCAAAAACCACTGGAATAGTTCACATTTTGTGTACTAATATTGTAGGCTTTTACATCAAGCACAAAACCCAATATTTCCCTCCTTGTTTATAATATTTAATAATATTATAATATGAATATAACAAATACATAAGTCATGTCATTTGATTTTCCTGTGAATTAACTTTTCTTAAATGAGTCATTGCATACAGTATGTTACAAAAGGCGTCTTGGTCTGCCTTTCACCATTCTCTCGGACTCCCTGCATTTCTCTACCCTCTTCCGCGCTCCCTAAACCCTCTCCTTTGTCCCCCTCTCCTCACCACCAGAGCGTCTCTCTGCTGGTCGCTGCACGTCTCCAGGATGTCGTCCCTGGTGTGGAGTAGCTGGTCCACGGTGTCTTTGTGTCGGATGATGTCGATATTGAAGGCCCTCTGGACCTGTAGCTGGGCCACGGTGACGTCAGGCTCCAGACTCAGAGGACCCAGGGAGGATAGCTTCCTCTCCGTCTCTCCAGCCCAGGTCAGCTCCGCGTCCACCGCCTCCTCATACTGAGGCACAGAGAGATACACACAGTTAGCACCGGCACACTCAGGCTCCCCATACAGACAGAGTGAGACGTTATTAGCATTTACAGCAGCGTTAGCTGGTTGGCATTACACACAGCCACCTAAATGCTAACAGAAGACTAGAGGGAAATGCCACAACATTAGCGTCATCCTCTTGTTGACAACATCAGCAGAAACCTCACGGATTTCTTCTAGACAAAGATCGACCCAGAGAATGAAGCTATTCAACTATTCAAATCCTGAACTTATACAATTTGGCCCACCTTTGACTATCAACACCCTCATCCACTGTAAATGTATACGATCCCTAAACGGAGTACCAACTGTGTCTGTCTGTGACCAATAAACGTCGATTTCATTTAGTCACATTGCAGTACCTGTTGTGACCTCTGGACGGCAGCCTGTACCAGCTGTACCCGCTGGGTTATGGTCTCGTCCGCCGCTCGGTAGCGCTGGTTGGCGTCAGCCACCAGGCGGTCTAGGCCCTCGCGGGCACGCCAGGGCACCAGGTCTAAGAGGGCACTGCCCACCTCGTTGACCGTGTCCAAAACCAGACGTTTCTCCGCCGACACACACTTCAGCTCCTGGGAGAGAAACACACGCACACAGATTGAGTATCTTCAACTCAAGATATAAGTCCTACTTGCGCTACAGTGTTAAAAACAAATCATCGCAAGAGAGGAAAAAGGAAGTTATTCTTCAAGAATCATTGGGTAAATCATTCATTGAAATGACCACTGAACATTTGCAGACTGCAAATATATTTACACAATACACGGTATATTCACAGCATATTTGTATAATAAACTGTTAAGAAAACATCCCCTGGGGGTTTCCCGAGTGGCACAGCGGTCTAAGGCACTGCATTGCAGTGTTGGTGTCGTCACTGGCTCTGCCCGGGAGTCCCATTAGGCGCCGCACAATTGGCCCAGCATCGTCTGGGTTAGGGGAGGTTGTGGCCAGGGGTGTTTTACTTGGCTCATCGCGCTCTAGCGACTCCTTGTGGTGGGCCGGGCGCCTGCAGGCTGACCTTGTTCATCAATTTAAAAGGTGTTTCCTCCGACACATTGGTGCGGCTGGCTTCCGGGTTAAGCAGGAGGGTGTTAAGAAGCGCGGCTCGGTGGGTCATGTTTCAGAAGACGCATGACTCGACCTTCGCATCTCCCGGGCCGTTGGGGAGTTGCAGCGATGAGGCAAGATCGTAATCCCGAAATTGGGGAGAAAAAAAAAACGTCCCCTACCTTCTGTCTGTCCTGATAGGCTGGCGTGGCGTCGGGCTCCATGACGTTGAGCTCCGCCTCCACCTTGTCTAACCATTGGTTGAGGTCGTCGTGGGCGCTGGCGAATCGCGTGCTCAGCTGCAGGGCCTGCTCCAGGATGCGGAGGGCTTTGCTGCTCCCGCCCGTCATCTCAGCGTAGCGAGACTTGATACCGTCCAGCTTCTCCTGGATCAGCAGAACTTCCTCACCTGCAGGGGTGAACAACATATATTCCTTTATAAAATGACATGTCCCGGAACAGTTCTGGCTGTTTGGCTAGTGAGAGATGGTTAGATGTGGGCTAGGGGAGAGCTGGTCCAGAATCAGGGAAGGGAGATTAGTAGTAGTATCCAGAGTTAGAGGTTGCACTTTACCGGTGGTTTGCTTGAGCAGGGCTTGTCCGTTCTTGACGGCCTGGTCAACCTGCTTCTTCCTGCTCACTATCTCTTCATTCAGAGACTGATGGGGGAAGGTGGAGAGAAAGAGAATGAACACCTTATAGAGCAGTGGTGTCAAACTCATTCCATGGAGGGCCTAATGTCTGCAGGTTTTTGGTTTTCCACTTTTAATGAAGCCCTAGACAACCAGGTGAGGGGAGTTCCTTACCAATTAGTAACCTTAATTCATCAATCAAGTACAAGGGACGAGCGAAAACCCACAGATACTCTGCCCTCCGTGGAACGAGTTTGACATCCGTAGAACGTAATACGAGTCATTCCTATTGCTACTCAATGTCTAGACAGTACTAGCCAATACAATACTTCCTGTGGTGGTGCGGTAGTATCCTACCACTCTGTGTTAATGAATAGCTACTCCCTGTCTAAACCATAGCATCGTACCAGTGTGTGCTTGTGCTGCTGGGTGAGGACCCCTGGCTGGTAGCTCTGCACAGACACCTGTCCCAGCCGCTGGCCCACCTCAGCCAGCCAGTTGAGCACCTCCACCTCATCCTCCCCAAACAGCTGGGCATTGGCCAGGGCCTGCTCCAGCATGACGGCCCTGCATTGGCACCAATCACTGAGCTCCGAGTGGCCTAGCCGCACCGCCCCCACACGCTCCCTCAGCCAATCGCGGTCGGCCGCGCAGCTGAGGGGCGCCAGGGATTGGCCGAGGGCCTCGAGGCGGTTGACCTCGGATCCTCTAGAGGAGACGGACTCTTGGACGGCCTGGGGTGGTGTGTGCGGAGAGGGGGAGGAGTGAAGGAGAACAGAAGAAAAACATAGGGAACAAATAAAGGATAAAATGAGGATGCAGATGAGAAATCATAATGAATGAGAAATCAGAAGGAACGAATGAAAGCCAAATATGTATGATAACTTACAAGAAAAACATAAAATCATAAACAACAAAAAAGGTTCAATGATATCAAATCATATCAAAATGTTGAGGGGAAAATTGTTGAGCCTGGGCTTCCCTTTCTTTCTCTCAATGGAAAGTAACCAGTCGTGTATTCAGGTACCATCCTCTTGTCTCCCTAGTTTCATTCCAGAGACTTAAACCCTCATTTCTGTCCTTATTCACCTCTTTTCCTCAAAGGAAACCGAAAACGCAACCCGTGTTTCGAGGGGGACACGTTACCTTGTGACACCGTCAACCACGTTACCTTGTGTTTTGTAATCTGTTGGGTGATCTTGGAAGTCTGGGTTCCCATGGGCTCGACGGTGCTCAGGCGTCGCTCGGTGGCACTCAGCCACTCTCCAAGAGGCTCCACCGCCTCGTGGAACTGAAGTGCCAGCGCCTGCAGATCCTCCAACTGGCACTGCCTGCAGAGGCGGGAGGAGAAGGGAGAATAAGGGAGAGAGGGGGTGAGCGTTTGGGTCGCCTTTGTATATCAACGTCTTATCGTGGATCCAAATAAGGATTCAGACACGACAGTCAGGAATGTGTGGGTTGTGTACTGCAGTAATTGTAATGCATTCTGTAGGTAGGCTAGTGTATGTGTGTGTACTATGCATGCATGTTCACTATGCATGGGTAAGAGTCTTTCTGTGGTGTTGAGATGTCGTCACTGACTGTGGTGCATGTACGTGATGAATGATGACCGGTTATATCAACTCCTATGTGTAGTGTGTCCATACAATAATGTACGTTACCTTGCTCTGGCTTTCTCCAGCAGCTCGTCCCATCTCACTCCCAGACTCTCCAGCTGTTTCTGGATCTTGTCTTTGTCCTGTGTCTCGGCCGTAGCTGCGATCCTCTCTCCCTCTCCCTGGATCATCTGAACAGTGGCTCTGCGGTCGTCCAGCAGTCTTTGTAACAGCTGGAACATGAGAGACAGAGACGGGACGTTCAACACCACAAATAATACCAACTCTCATACTCTTTGTTCTGCATGTATATTCAAGACCAGAAGAGTCGCTGATTCTAGGATTTCGGTGTAAAACAGTTTATTTATTTTATGTATTCGTTATTTTACCAGGTAAGTTGACTGAGAACACATTCTCATTTGCAGCAACGACCTGGGGAATAGTTACAGGGGAGAGGTGGGGGATGAATGAGCCAATTGTAAACTGGAGATTATTAGGTGACCGTGATGGTTTGAGGGTCAGATTGGTAATTTAGCCAGGACACTGGGGTTAACACCCCTACTCTTACGATAAGTGCCATGGGATCTTTAAAGACATCAGAGAGTCAGGACACCAGTTTAACGTCCCATCTGAAAGACGGCACCCTACACAGGGCAATGTCCCCAATCACTGCCCTGGGGCATTGGGATATTTTTTTTTTTAGACCAGAGGAAAGAGTGCCTCCTACTGGCCCTCCAACACCACTTTCAGCAGCATCTGGTCTCCCATCCAGGGACTGACCAGGACCAAGCCAAGCTTCAGAAGCAAGCCAGCAGTGGTATGAAGGGTGGTATGCTGCTGGTGGCAAGTTGGCAGGATAGCTAGAACATACTTCACATTCAATACCGCAATGTTTTGCAGTGTTCCTCAACAACACAGTATCTCAAATATCAGGCCACCCCGGTTGTGACGACGTCCACGATGAGTCGTAGCTCAATTTGGCAGTACTTCCCTTTCTGAACCCCTTCAGTGGCGGACGGAGACACGTATGACAGAGTGGCGGGGCTGAATCCGCCGCGCTCCTCGACACACAAACACGGGAAGTGTTCCAGATAGAGGGAGTGCAGACATTGTGTTTTCTTCAGCCTCTCGGTTTCTCTGAACATTGTAATCCGACATCTGTGTTAACTGGTGTGTGTTGAATGCCAACCAGACTGGCAGACTCATTTGAGCTTTTCCTCTGCCAAAACACCCAGATAATTAGGTGTGTGAGTGTTTCCCTTTCACATGTTATTTGTCTCTTGGTGAAAATAAGGACAATTGAATAACAGTAATAGCCCATTCTATTATTATCTATGAATAAATAAAGTTCAAATATATGAATAAATTAAGCTTGTTTAGCTTAAGCTTGTTTTTATGCAAATCTAGGTTCCACATGTCTCTAATGCCCAGTAAATGAATTAGTATCTGATATAGGGAAAAGACCTGGTATTAAAATAAAATATATGTTCCTCACTACAACTCTCTCCATCTAGATACTCATCCCTGACTCCATCTATCCCTTTCTCCACTCATCCCTTTCTCGCTCACCTTCTGTTCCTGGATCTGGGCCTTGACCACTCTGTACTCGGCTGACGGGGGCTTCTGATTGGCTACCAGTTCCTCCGTGTCACTCAGCCAGCTCAGAAGAGGCTCCAGGGCATCCTGGAACTTCCCACAATGCAACAGAGCTTCCTGCAACTGGGCGATGCGCTCTGCAATCTGGTCAAGGAACAATGCAGTGAGTGAGGGGGGACAATGACTGTATTGACATAGACAGGTATACATAGACAAACATAAACCTGGTTCCTTACAAACCCATCATTCCATTCACGCATATCAAACAAACGTAACACGTAAAATGCATACTCAGTCAGACACAAACGCACGCACGCACACACAAACCATAGCACAGACATACCATTACAGTCAGACCGATGGATAGATGGTCAGACAGACAGACTGACTTACCCTCTTGTTGAGGGAGTTCCATCTGAGGTTGGTGGTCTCTAGGTCATGCTCCAGGGCCTGGGTGTCTGTGTGTTTGGCTGCACTCTGGATCAGGCCCTGGCCCACCGCGTTCACGTGCTGCAGCTTGGGTTGAATGCTGTCCACCTGCTCCCTCTCCACCGCCTGAGAGAATGAGAGAGAGAAGAGGGAGGGGGAGAGAGAGGAGAGCGAGAGAGATAAAGAAATGGAGGGAGAGAAGAGAGATATGGAGAGAAAGCGAGAGAAACAGAGGGAGGAGGAGAAAGAGGGAGGGAGGAGAAAGGGATTATAAGGATTAGAGTGCTGGAAAGTAAGGGTGGCTAGAAAAGAGGGAGTTGAACACACCCTTCACCTGTCTGGTCACATTACTCAAACACACACCGCCATCTAGGGCTGGAGACACAGCATGATGGAAATGGGCGTCCAACTCGAAAGAAAACCAGCTCAATGTCCTGAAATCAAATATGGGGCTTCAATGCAAAATGGCTGCTTTCCCATAGAGCTGTATAGAGATTACAGGGATCTGAAATTAGCCATGGTGGTTCCCAATGGTAGAGATGCCAAACCTCGGGCCACACACACACACAAACACACACTACAGCCCAGAACTGGCAAACACACCCATAGACCAGAACTGGCAAACACACCCATAGACCAGAACTGGCAAACACACCCATAGACCAGAACTGGCAAACACACCCATAGACCAGAACTGGCAAAGCCTAGGGGCCGGGACAAAATAATTGCTCTGAGAACAGTGGGAGGAATGACTGGAAGAGAAACAGAAGGACTAGTTGTTGACATCGAGTCGACGACGTGGACCCCAGACGCTCACGAAAACTGTGTGCTCTCATTCTCTGTGGCCGACGTCAGTAAGTAATTTAATCGTGTTAACCCTTGTATGGCTGCCGGCCCAGACGGCATCCCAAGCCTCAGATGTGCAGACAAGCTGAGTGGAGTGTTTCTGGACATATTCAATCTCTCCATATCACAGTCTGTTGTCCCCACTTGCTTCAAGATGTCCACCATTGTTCCTGTAACCAAGAAAGTGAATGTAACTGAACTAAATGACTATTGCCCCGTAGCACTCACTTCTGTCATCATGACGTGCTTTGAGAAGCTAGTTAAGGACCATATTACCTCCACCTTACGCGACACTCTAGACCCACTGAAATTCGCATATCGCCCCAACAGATCCACGGACGATGCAATCGACATTGCACTGCACACTGCCTTATCCCACCTGGACAAGAGGAATACCCCATTTAGGAATTGAGTACATCGATTACAGGTCAGCCCTCAACACCATAGTGCCCTGAGAGCTCACCCCTAAGTTCAGGGCCCTGGGTCTGAACCCCTCCTTGTGCAACTGGGTCCTGGACTTCCTAATGGGCCAACCCAATGTGTTGAAGTTAGGCACCAAAACCTCCGCCATGCTGATCCTCAACACGGGGGCCCCACAGGGGTGCGTCCTCAGCCCCCTCCTGTACTACCCGTTCCCCTATGACGGCGAGGCCACGCACATCTCCAACTCAATCATCAAGTTTGCTGACGAGAACAGCGGTAGGCATGATTACCAACAACGAGCCCCGGGAAGAGTGGTGCAAGGAATATAACCTCTCCCCCAACTTCAACAAAAAGGAGCATGTCATGGACTACAAGAGAAAGCAGAGAGCACGTCCCCATCCACTCCGACGGGGTGATGCTTCTAGTTCCTTGGCTCGCACATCACTGACACCCTGAAATGGTCCCTTCACACAGACAGTGTGGTGAGGAGTTTAAGAAATGTGTCTTGGTCCCCTCAGACCGTCGCAAACTTCTACAGATTCACCATTGAGCGCATCCTGTGGGGCTGTATAAGCACCTGATATGGCAACGTCACCGCCTGTAACCTTAATCCACATCATCGGCGCCCGGGGAGCAGTTGCTGCCTTGCTCAAGGGCAGAATGGCAGATTTTTCCACTTTGCCGGTCCTGGGATTTGAACCAGCGACCTTTCGGTTACTGGCCCAACGCTCTTAACCGCTACCTGCCGCCACTTATATATGTGTATATGTGTGTGTATATATATATAATATATATATATATATATATATTCCTGTATCTGACATTGCTCATTCTTTTATATATAAATATATGTTTTATTTCTGGATTATGACATGTATTGTTTTGTATTTTATAGATAGGTATTACTGCACTGCTGGATGTAGAAACGAAAAGCACTATGCTGCACTTTCGATAACATCTGCAAATCTGTGTATGGGACCAATAAACTTTGATTTGATTTTGATTCAATTCAAATGAGAGAAATACTAAGACAAAGGAAGTGCTTTGAACTATTGTTTGCCTTATAACGGCAATGTAGGCACAAAACCGTTGAGTTGCATTTGTGAGAAGGAACGATGGGGAGGGGGACTTCTATGAGTTAGAGTTTTGTCCTCTTTTGAGCCTCATCTAAGGTCATTGTTTTTCTACACCGTATAATCACCTAGAAGCGGTTGTGTGGAGGCCTGCCTTTGATCTTGTTCTATAATGAACGGTTTTATTGGATTCTGCTCATCTGGAGTAAATATTGTGTGAAAGTGCTGCTTTTCCACGCCAGGAGATGAAGTGTAGGAGTTTGAAAGAAAACAGGGATGCTAAAATAGAACAAGATGTGTCTTGGATTGTGTGTGTCACAGCTGTGTTGCGGTGATGGGCCTCCTCCCTGCTTCCAACAGGAAGTCTGACTGCCTCGACAACAATGAGCCTCAGCCATGACCCACTCCACCCTATCCATATCCCGGACAGTGTGTGTACTCTGTGTATTTGACTGAATGAACGTGTGTGTGTGTGTGTGTGTACGATGCTGCACGTGTCCAGACCCCTATTCTCATCCTTCTCTCCCTCCCCTCCCCCTCTCTCTCTAGCCAGGTCAAAGCGGTCGACTCCACTAAACCAGAGCTCGGAAAATATCTTGGATGTTTCTCATTCCTCCCCACCTCTTGAAGCATGGCAGTGGATCAACAGTCACACACACACTCCCTTCCACCCTCCTTCACATTTCCCTTACTTTCGTCACTCACTCCTAACCCCTCACTTTCCCCTCCATCCCTCTCCAACCTCAACATCCCTTCTCTTCATGAGCTACCCTCGCCTCCCTCTTGACCAAAACCTCAACCAGACATTGGCTTTCTCACTTGAACCACAATTCAGTTTACATGGATTTCTTTTCATTCAATTTTTTACGTTTCTGGCTCTAGCCAGTTCCACCTCCTGGCTCAAAAGGAGAAAACTGGATAAAACTCAAACCTTCTACTACATGTGTGACATCTCACTCAGTCTCGAATACAACGGGGTGTGTCTAATCCAGAATGCTGATTGGTTAAAACCGCATTCCAGCTGGTGTCTATTTCACAAGTTACCACCGGCCAAACCAATGACGCTGAAATGCCCATTTACTCGGTTCCATCTCACTGAGCAATCCACTGTCTCAGACAGGAAATGTATAACAAGAAGCTCCACTATAAAAAAGCATCTAGACATTATCTTCCATTTCTTTAAGATAAGCATTTGGTTTCCAACAGCAGAGATTTGTATAAACCTTTGCTGTCTGTCTCTCCGACTTCTGACATTTTGTTTCAATATTGAATTGCGATTTCCACCCTCCCATATAAAGTGAATGTACCCGAAGGAGCCAGACAGCAAATTGAGCTGGTTGTCATAGCAACACACAAAACTTGTTTTCAGTTGACTAGCTAAATCGATACTTTGTTGCGGAGACTAAAATGGATGAGTGGAATTTGTTGTTATATTTTCAGCGGCATGACTATGGATGAAGGGGGAAAGGGAGATAGCAATAATACCCAGGGCATGCAGACTTGGAGGATACTGCATTGAATGACGGCAGGTAGCCTAGTGGTTTGAGCGTTGGGCCAGTAACCGAAAGGTTGCTGGATCGAATCCCCGAGCAGACAAGGTACAAATCTGTCGTTCTGCCCCTGAACAAGGCAGTTAACCCACTGTTCCCTGGAAGGCCATCACTGTAAATATGAATTTGTTCTTAACTGACTTGCCTAGTTAAATAAAAGGTTCAATTAAAAATGTATATAAATATGTAGAGAAACGCTGTAACGGGAATAAGGGCTGTGGCGTTGCTTTGAGGGCTGGCTAGCAGAGAATAAAAAAGTTGTTGGCTTCAAAAATGTCACTAAGGAAGAGTATAACAACCTTCTCCGACAATTTCATGTAAATGTACTCCGGAGTGGGTTCAGCTGGTTCCTAAATGACCCGCCCATCGGTCACAGCTGGTGCCTTATGAAGGACACTGAATTTACCACCTCCAATCAGCTAATAAGGCAAGGAAAGGATATCAAACAGCCACCCTCCCATCACCGATAAGGACATGGCCCAGCTCCAAAACTCCCAGGCTCTGAATCCCAGGTCACCAAGAGGTCTGGTCCAGAAAGAGTGGTTCGACCTCCAGTTACATCTGGGTCAAACTAAAGCCCAACCCATTCCTCGTAAAAACAGACGAGAACGGTCTAAGGTATGTTGTTCAAAGTCTGTTTGTGTTATTTCTAAGTTGCACCCGTAATTAGGCTACTGGAAAACTATATTATAATAATGCATTCTCTCTCTCGGATACGCCACTCTCGCATATAACGAGGCCACAAAGAATCATCTGGACCCAAGGGAGAGGGGCAGGGAGTCCAAGAGGGGATGTATGTTCGAGCAGCCAGGGAACCCACTATGCCCGGTGGCATCACTAGAGAAAAATCTATTGAAATGCCCAGAGAACGCCCTTAAATTTGATCTCCAGGGAGTGTGTATCGGGGACTCGATCTGGTAGTCAGAGTCAGAGCCGATGGGCGTGAACTATCTGGCAGCACTTCTACCCAAGAACTGCTGGGCAGCGGGAACAACTACATACACAAATCACAGCATCAGGACCACGACAGTCCAGAAACTGGCCAATTCTGGTTTAGAAGCGAGGGAGCTACTGGCGTCCATCACTGACACAGAAAACGCCGGAGCAACATCCTGGCCGAAAAACAAAGACAACAATGCAGCACCATCAAACACCCAAAAGGCTGGAGCAAGGCAGCAGCAGTAATAGTAGCACAGACCCCGATGCACCATCATCTAGGGGAATGTACAGATACATGTGACAAACAATAAGTAGCTATAGCTATGTCAGCTGTGGTGGATAGCAAATAGAATGTATGGTTTCATTTATTAAAATCCACTCAAATGAATGTCATGGAATGTGTGTCTTTTGTCTGAGCAGTGTCCTGACAAGACAGCGCATCTTCTCTGCCAGGCAAAGTCGTGCATCATAAGCTAACTACAAAACAGCTTAAACAAATGCAAACGGAGCTACTTTGTTGTTATTCTGACTGCACTTTTTGACGTGACTGTAACTTACCCGGAGTTGGCAAGCTAGCAAGCTTGAAAGCAAGGGATAAGAACATTGCCAGTCCGCTCTAAAAGTTCCATTGCCATACTACTGGGTCGCGTCTATAGATACAGAAGACAAAGCCTGAACGACTGGGTCGCGTCTATAGATACAGAAGACAAAGCCTGAACGACTGGGTCGCATCTATAGATACAGAACACAAAGACTGAACGACTGGGTCGCGTCTATAGATACAGAAGACAAAGCCTGAACGACTGGGTCACGTCTATAGATACAGAACACAAAGACTGAACGACTGGGTCGCGTCTATAGATACAGAACACAAAGCCTGAACGACTGGGTCGCGTCTATAGATACAGAACACAAAGACTGAACGACTGGGTCGCGTCTATAGATACAGAACACAAAGACTGAACGACTGGGTCGCGTCTATAGATACAGAACACAAAAGACTGACTAGATGTGTGTCAGGACTTTATCTTGTGGAAGGATGAAATAGTATGAATCAAAATAATGTTTTTAATGAAAATATGTCGATCATTATTTGAATATGTTGGTAGCCCGTTGTATAATTGTGATAATGCCCGAGAAGCCAGGGTTTGGATGATATATTGGCACGGTTTGCCGGCCTTTCGACTTCGCCTCGGGCCTAACAACACCCGCGCCAATATGTCCTCCAAAACACTGGCTTCTCTGGCATGATCACTTAATCACCTTGCTCTCCAAACACCAAAAACCACAAGAACTCACTAAACACTGAAGTGTTAAAACAGTGTGTGTCAGCACGCGTGTGTGTGTACACGTGTTTGTGTGTGCGTCGCATGCATCCGTGGGCGCGCTCGAAGTCTGTGTGTGTCAAGTCCATGTGTGTGTTCCCATGCGAGTGTACATGGAGCTGACCAGCTAACGCAGTACAGCAGCGAGGCAGCAGTCTTCATGGCTGGTGTCCAGCGCCAGGACCAATCACCACCTTAAATCATGACAAACGGACAAGCGCCAGCTAACGTAAACAACCACCGTCTGATTCAACTCCATTCACCTCCAGACTGGAACTAACGTCACGGCCAATATTGCATGCAGACACACCCGCACTATAGACCAGTATGAACCGCAGTGCCAACTAGATTAATGACACGAGTTGGTTTCCCACCGACACTGCAGACCAAGCCACATACTTCATTCAAAAACTTTATCCACAAATGGACAGTACAGGGACTGAAGAGACACAGCCATTTTACACACCTTGTATTGCAATTTGCACTATATATTATGTATTAGATCTAGATATGATGTGTATGGACTGACATGCAGGCTGTGTGTGACGTTTTAAATGTGTGTAGTTCAGTCCTTGTTCTGTACCATGTATTGTGTCATGTTTCATGTGGACCCCAGGAAGAGTCGCTGATGCTTTTGCAGCGGCCAATGGGGATCCTAATAAACACCAAATAGGGACAGTGTAACAGACTACTGTTCAAACCCAACACGTGTATACATTCCCTTACTGTGTATAGACAGCTTGTCCACATGCTACTGAGAAAGCCGCAGTGGGCCTATTGACTTACATAAATAGAGTGGGACTAATCTGATGACTCTTCTGAGAGAACTACAGTGAGACAATATCATTCCCCATCCAAATCAAGGACAGGGATAACAGCCCTTTACTCTGTCTCCGACTTCCCTATCCTCCCTCGTTCCCGCTCTTCCTGCCTTTGCGCTGGCCTCTCACTCTCTTCCCGTCTCTCTCCATCCTTATCCCCCCGCAGTTTCCTTTTCAGTAGAAGGATCTATTTTTTTTGCCCTGACCACCATGTTAGAATATTGCAGTAGTTTACGATGGTCAGACCAGGCAGTGCTGAATTAATCAATCATCAAAGTGGTAGAGAAACATCCTTTTTCATGATAGATTGCACTTGAAAAGGAACCCAAGCACAAGCTCATTTCTGCACTCGGGCCATTGTGGCCTTAACCTCGCCGCGCTCTCGCGCTCTCGCGCTCTCGCTCTCTCCTTCACCCCTTTCCATATCTCTTCCTTTTCCCCTCATTCTCCCCCTCTCTCGCTCCCTCCCTTTCGGTTTTTCCTCTTTTGCAGGTGCTTCCTGGATGTCTGCTTGTCTTTCAGTGCCATCATTATCATATTAAATATGCCCGTGTTACCGGATCTGAGCTCACCTACAGTGTCTGTCAGTCTCTCCTGCCTTTCTGTTCCATCTTCCAATGTAAACACGTTACTCTCCTCTTTCTTCTAAACACGAATGTGTGTCAGCGTGCTCATGTTGCATTCAGAAAATATCAAATGCGTTTACCAAACGGAATCACGTGAAATTGAACACCGGACTGTGTATGTGTTATGTATGGTTGTCCCCGGCTAAAAATCTTGGTCGGCCAAGAGTCGTCTGTTCCTCCGACCAATCGATTGGTAGATATATTTAAACGTGTATTTGTCCATATAGACATATCCTTTGTGTTTTTAATCAATTCAACTATATTCACTGAGATGGTGTGATGCTTTAAGCATTCTGTTTCATTAAATAATTAAGACACACAAATGACTAGAGGTCGTCCGACCAGCAAATTATTTGATTGTGCCGGGCCTGGCTCAGACATGCTAGGCTAGTGTTTAAAAAAAAAACACGACAGCGAGTGACTGTGTGACGAGCACCCATTGTTTCTCTCTCCTCCCTGTTGCATAGACCACCACAGAACATCAAGTGTTTATCCCTCTGTCCATGTTGCTGAAGCTGGAACATAATTACAGACCTTTCTGACTGAAAAGTTCTGTCACCGAAATCTAAAAAACATTCCCCAAACTCTCAACCCCTCCTCTCTTGCACGTAACCAATAGGAAGTGACCTATAGCATATCACGATCACATCAATATATTGGTTATGACAAACGCCGAACACCATAAGAGCAAAATGGATGCAAAGGACCTGACAAATAAACTCGAAATGGGGTAATATTTACAGGCTGCTCTTGAGGTAAAGGGGAAGTCAGATGTGAGGAATACATTTGACTCGTTGTAGAAAATACTGAAGATCAATAAAAACAAGGTAAGGAGCCAGCACTGCGTGGATATTAAGTGTACCAAACAGGTGCTGTATAGATTACAATATTATTTTCTGACTTTTGGAACAATGTAAACACTAAATACATTATAAGCGTATCAGACTGTCAGTTAATGTTTTTTTGTTTGTTAAGCCTTCATTACAGCAAAGACTAAAAATAGTCACATTCAATCGTGAATTGGTGCTCATGGAATCAGCAGGATATTAAACAAAAACTCAAGCAGTTAACAGAAGCAGGATCTGCATTATTTCTGTGCATTCTGAAAGTATTCAGACCCCGTAAAACTTTTCCACATTTTGTTACATTAAAGCCTTATTCTAAAATGGATTCAATTGTCCCCCCCCCCCCCCCCCCCCCATCAATCTACACACAACATCCCATAATAACAAAGCAACATGTTCAGACATTTTTGCAAATGTATTTAAAAAAAAGTATTCAGACCCTTTACTCAGTACTTTGTTGAAGCACCTTTGGCAGTAATAACATCCTCTAGTCTTCTTGGGTATGACGCTACAAGCTTGGCACACCTGTATTTGGGGAGTTTCTCCCATTCTTCTCTGCACATCCTCTCAAGCCCTGTTAGGTTTGATGGGAAGCCTTGCTGCACAGCTATTTTCAGGTCTCTCCAGAGATGTTCGATCGTGTTCAAGTCCGGGCTCTGGCTGGGTCACTCAAGGACATTCAAAGTCCCGAAGCCACTCATGCGTTGTATTGGCTGTGTACTTAGAGTCGTTGTCGTGTTGGAAGGTGAACAGTCACCCCAGTCTGAGGTCCTGAGCGCTCTGGAGCAGGTTTTCATCAAGGATCTCTCAGTACTTTGCTCCGTCCATCTTTTCCTCGATCCTGACTAGTCTCCCAGTCCCTGCAGCTGAAAAACATCCTCACAGCATGATGCTGCCAACACCATGCTTCACCATAGGGATTGTGCCAGGTTTCCTTCAGATGTGACGCTTGGTACTCAGGCCAAAGAGTTTAATCTTGGTTTCATCGGACCAGAGAATCTTGTTTCTCATGGTCTGAGAGTCCTTTAGGTGCCTTTTGGCAAACTCCAACAGGCTGTCATGTGCCTTTTACTGGGGAGTGGCTTCCGTCTGGCCACGATCATAAAGGCCTGATTGGTGAAGTGCTGCAGAGATGGTTGTCCTTCTAAAAGGTGCTCCCATCAGGTTCTTGGTCACCTCCCTGACCAAGGCCCTTCTCCCCGATTGCTCAGTTTGGCCAGGGCGACCAGCTCTAGGAAGTGTCTTGGTAGTTCCAAACTTCTTCCATTTAAGAATGATGGAGGCCACTGTGTTCTTGGGAACCTTCAATGCTGCAGAAATGTTTATTCTCGGCGCTCGACGGACAATTCCTTCGACCAATTATTTTTGCTCTGACAACTGTGGGACCTTATAGACAGGTGTGTGCCTTTCCAAATCATGTCCAATCAAAAGTAGAAACATCAAGGATGATCAATGGAAACAGGATGCACCCGAGTTCAATTTCGTGTCTCATAGCACAGGTTCCAAATACTTACGTAAATAAGGTATTTCAGTTTCTAAAAAACCTCACTTTGCCATTATGGGGTATTGTGTGTAGATTGATTTTAGAGTAAGGCTGTAATGTAACAAAATGTGGAAAAAGGGAAGAGATCTGACACTGTCTGAATGCACTGTATATAAATGAGGTATAAAAGCCAGGCACATTTAACAGTTAGACTATTGATTATAGACCTATTTAAGCTGGGGTTTCCTCTCGCCTCACTTCCTTAGACTATAAGTCAAGGGCTGTTTTCTCCTCATTCTGCTGCAGCCTCCGCCACATTGTTCCCGACACCAATATGCTGGTTAACGTTGCTGTTACAGGATGCACATCGCAACATGGTCGAGGTGTTTCAGAACCACTGAAACGCCGGAGAAAGCGCATTTGTTATAAAATAACTTTTTTTTTTATTAGTGTTGCACCGTTGACTTACTTAATATCACAATATACCATTTCTGTAACAGGTCTTAAGAGTGATGGACTGTGCCATCCCCACGGCCTCCACAATGGATTAGTCCTCTCAGACAGGCACAAATCAGACAGGTGTCTTGTACACCATGATATAGATATATATTTTCTGCTACTGCTCAACTAAAGCGACCACAATATTGACCGGTCGACTAAAAAGGGGTCAGCTCTAGTGTTGTGTACACTACCGGTCAAAGGTTTTAGAACAACTACTCAATCAAGGGTTTTTCTTTATTTTGCACTATTTTCTACATTGTAGAATAATAGTGGAGACATAAAAACTATGAAATAACACATGGAATCATGTAGTAACCAAAAAAGTGTATATATTTTATATTTCAGGTTCTTCAAATAGCCACCCTTTGCCTTGATGACAGCTTTGCACACTCTTCTGATTGGCCCTACCAGGTTAGCCCTCCTAATCATTTTACCAGGGCCTTATCTTTGAGTACTACCAGGTATTGAGCCATACGGCTATTTCTTCCCACACAGAGTGCTCTCTCTTGCACCAAAATGGCCGCCATTTCCATAGAAAAAAAACATGAATTACAATCTACGGTCGCTTGTATATTTGGTTTCCTGTCCAAAGTGGCCTTTGGCATTGAAGAGGGCGTGACTGGCCATAGCTGAGAGGTCAGCGGCTCAGATAGACCCTGGCACTCCCTTATCTTCTATTTATATTCCCCCCCGACAACTTCGTACAGTGTTTGTGTGTTACTGGCAACAGCAACTCTCCCTCCATAGATCCCTAGTGTTTACTTCTCACTTCCTTATCTCTGGAACACTGCCATCGGACTGTGGGGGGAGAGAGAGGAGAGAAGTGTAGAGAGAGAAAGAGGAAAATGTGGAGAGAGAGAAAAAGAGGGTAAGGGTGAGGGGAGGACGAGAGAGAAAGAGAGAGAAGAGAGGGGGTGAAAGAGTAGAGAGAGAGGGAGGCATGCGGGGAATTTTATGGTTGGGAGATTGCCACCCTGCCAACGGACAGTGATTTTCTTTTCCCCTCAGAAACCTCCTTGTACTACAGTAGACGGTAACTCTAATCCTCACCAGTCAAATCCAGGCTGACAGGACAGGGCATCTGATTGCATTTAGGAGGGCCAGAGAGACCGTGACTACGCATAAACCACACATACTAAATTAGATGAAGCCCACAGGCACACACCCATAGTAAATGAGATGTGGACGACTAGCCAGCCAGGACCAGGCCACCACTGTGTGTAGCTGATGGAGTCAATCATTTAATAATAAAAACCCAGGAGTCCATCGGAAGTTAATCAGGAGTCCATCAGGCAGGCAGGGGCAAGGACGCCCCAGACAGACAGACAGTGTGAAGCAGAGAAGGCCCTAGTTTAGGCATGACAGCCAGTCAAACACACTGGCCCAGAAATACATACCCACATAAATACACACAGATAACCAGCACAGGGAGAGAACTGAATTGAAGCACACTATGTGGTGGTGAGGACTTGCAAACACTAAAGCAAGAGGTAAGAGACGGTAAGGCTCAAACAAATACTATGGTAATTTACTCCCACGTACAGAACCACACACACAAACAAACAAAGACCGGGGGAGTCGGAAGAGAATGGAAAAGTACACTGAGGATATGTAGATTCAAAAGGAACGGAAGTCACACAGAGACTTTGATCCAGGCAAACAACGACTAGCCCAATGAAATGTCCGTGAAAGGGTGCCGACTGTGTGCTTTAACAGCCAAATTCAGACCAGAACTGCTCAATGGAACCACATGGTGTTGAAATATAAATCCCCACTCTCTTATAAACAGTTTAGAATTATATCTAATAAAGTCATCACAACCAATGTCTGAAAATGTCAAAAGAAGTCACAAGTCTCACTGCATACACGAATACCGGTCCTTCAAAACACTGATTTCATACACAAGTTCCATCGAAACAGATGGAAGTGCTTACTTCAAAGCCTGTGATCAAGGTGAACGTACACAAGCATGTGAGGTGCGTAAACACACCTACTGTAAGTTGGGCCATTTGAAACAGATTAGTCTAGCTGCTATTTAGAGTCAATGCAAACAACACATAGCGGTTTATAAGCCATACGCTTAAATAGTGCCAACACCGCACTTTACATCAAAGTAGAAGCACATGATATTCTCTAAACGCAATGGTCTGTTTCAAGTACATTTCTCAAACATTCTCCCTCGTACACAACCGTATACACACAGACAGCCTGAGGGTACTTTCCATTAAATGGACAGACCCCTCCTTGTGCATCGTATTGCAATCATTTACAGTCTAACTACAGCAGTACAACAAGCTATGTGGCCCCAGCCCCCCTTTCCACTGCATTTCCCAAGCAGTGTCTATATCAACCTAATGCCTTTGCAACACTGAAATGAATTGAGAGCCACTGTGATCACACTGCCTCCTATAGCCCTATAAGATATTAATATTAAGAACATGCTCAGAATGAAGACGAGGACGGTGCTGAGAAGAGGGGTTTAGACTGAGAACTTGAGACAGTGTGCCAAGTACATAAACACCACCTTACCCTGAAATGTAGCCTACCAAGCCAGTTTCTGTCTGACTGGATCTTGACCATTGATTATTAACCTCAATTAAAGATGGATGGAAAATGGTTATACCTCCACTTGGGTCTCTATGTCGGGGCAGGGTGAAGGAGCTCCTCCCTGCCCTGTGGTCACTGGCCCTGAGGGGGTCTCACAGTCCGACCCTTCAGTCTCTGTTGTGGCAACTGGGGCCCTCTGATCCTCCAACTGGCCCTCCCTGAAAAGCCCCTGGAGTAACCCAGATTCCAGCTCTTCCCACTCCCTGTTGGTACAAGGGGGGTCCAAGGCCGAGCCGTCAGACTCCCAGTCACTGTCCCCGGTCATGGACCCAAGGACAAAGTCCACTCCCGACTGGGTACTCTCAGAGTACGAGTCTCCATAGTCCAGCTCCTGGGCGTCCTCGCATGCGGAACCTCCGTCGGACACCTGGGGGAACCGCTCCGGGGCGGCCAAGTAAACAAAGCTGTCGGAGCAAAGGAAGGCCCCATCGTCTGGCTCAGGGCAGGGTTTGGGGACAGGGCTGGGGGGTGTTGAGGATTCCAGCGGGGAGGGGGGGCAGTCCTGAGGGAACGGGGGTGGCACGGAGACCGCCAGGTAAACAAAACTGTCAGTGGCCACAAAAGCGTCAGAGTTTTTGCTGTCCAGGCCTGGCCCTCTTGGCTCATGCTTGACGGGGGACAGTGAAGGGGGGGCAGAGTCTCTTTGTTGGGCAGGGGAGTGTGAACGAGGGAGAGTGTCTTCAAGAGCTTTGGGGGTGCTTGTGGACCTCTGGTCCATGTCTTGCCCAGACATGTTCAGAGAAGAAACCTTATCTGCGGGGACAGAGCAGTTCCAAGTGTCTGATGACGCAAGTGTCATCCCCTCAGTGACATAGGTTGTCTCCTTAGCAATGTCACTAATCTCTGAAGAGAACAGCTCCGCTTGACAGGAAGTTAGTACATCAACATCCTCTGCAGCACTAACCCTGACTTCTCCATCTGAGTGGGTCAACCCAAGGGACCCACTGTCCCAACTAGGCTCAGGTTGCTCACATGCACTCCAGTCTGGCGCCCTCTCCTTCGCCTCCTCCACCTCCTGTTCTTCCCCTTTGGCATAAGGGTTCTGTGGGCTGGGGGATGGAGGAGGTGGGAAGGCCGTGTGGAGGCACAACCCTGTTTCCTCGCGCACCTCCTCGACCTCTTGAACCGATGACGACCCGCTGTCCAGTTCCCACTCGCTCTCAGCGGGCGGCTCGTGTTCACAGTCGTTCTGGGTGGTGTCGGACCAAGCAGTTCTGTCCGGCTGGGACATGTGGACCCCGCTTGAGTCGGACTCAGGGAGAGGTCCGCAGACCGAGTCCATCTCAATCGTCTCGGGAAAACTCTGCTCTTCTTCGCCTTCATAATCAATTACACATTGCTCTTCTTCATCGATATGATATTGTTCACCTTCAATGAGAACCTGGTGGAGGTCATAACAGAGTTGTGCTTCCTCCAGCTCGGTGTGTTCAGATGTCTGTAGTTGGACCTGGTCCATGTGTTCAGGACTAGGTGGTGGTGAAACTGAGAAGGGGTTTTCCAACCGGGACTCAGCGCAATCAGTCTCTGTCCTTTGATCGATATACATAGGGGCAGTTTCCACAAGACATACACAGGCATCAGTGGCTTCCTCCTGCTCCTCCTCTTCCTCCTCCTCCTCCTCTACACTAGCTAGGGTGTTGGGCTCTGTTGCCTCACTAGATTCAGGGTCCACAGAGCTCTCCCCTCCCTCCTCCTCTAAACATTGTCTCTCCAGCTCTAGGAAAAGATCATCTGAGCCGGCCCCTGAGCTGGGGCAGGGGGAGGCACTTGGGGCCCTAGGCCCACCAAAACCTGTAGGAGGGGTCAGAAGGGGCCAATGTCCAGAAGACTCTGATTGCTGGGGTTCCCAGCCCTCTCCAGAGTCCCCCTCCCAACATCGGTCCATTATCTCCCTACTCTCCAGCTTCAGCATTGCCTCCCACTCCCTCTCCTCCTCTTCTTCAATTTCTCCTTTCTTATCCGCCACTTCTGCCCCCTCTCTTGTCCCTTCTTCCTCCCCTTTTCCTTCTTCCTCCATGTCCACTTCTTCCTCCATGTCCACTTCTTCCTCCAGCTCCTGTAAGATCCTGCGTTCATCCTCCTCGAATTTGAGCTCAGAGGCGGTTCGTTGCCGGAGCTCACCATTAGGGGGAGCCCAGCCCAAGAGTCCCACTTCACCCTCCTCCTGGCTGAGGCAGGGGGTGAGTGGCAGCCCTCCATGGGCCAGCCCCTCCTCTTCCTGGAGGAAAGGTGAGGGGGGGTCCAGTAGGTAGAATGACTCCTCGTCCAGGTCACTGTCCTCTCCCAATAAGGGTGGCAGGGGGGGCAGGACTGGGAAGAGGTGGCGCATGCCCCCGTGGGACCGCTTTCCCCCTCTCATGCTTCGGGGCCAGGTGCGTGCTTTGGTCGGGGGGCAGAACACAGGTTTCGGTGGGGCCAACTGGGGTAGGAGAGGGGCTTTGTCCAGGTCTTGTTCTAGGAGAGGAGAGTCCGTCTCTCTTTCAGAGTCAGAAGCCTTGGCCGCTTCAGGACTCTCCTCAGTAATTATCTTGATACCAGCTTTGGGAGATACAGCCGGGCGCCTATGATGCTTGTCCTTTTTTTTGTCCAGCTGGGCGGTAGCATTGGGACTCTGCTGTGGGGTGCCCCCAGAGCCCTGATGGGGATGGGTAGGTAACTGCACCAATGGTTGTTCTTTTGAGGGGGAGGGTAGTGCGTGTGTTTGCTTGTGTTGTTTTTGGAGCAGGGGGTGAAGTTGTTTTTGCCTGCTGACAGGGTGCTGTTGGAGGGGGGGAATGGGACTCAGTGTCAACGAAGGGGAGGATGAGACAGGAGGAGTGTGAGGACCCCCGGACGACACAATGGAAGGTGAGTAAGGAGGTAAGGGGGGTGTGGAGGTGAGGGTTGGTGGCGGAAGTAGAGAAAGTGGAATCGCAGGACCGGACAGACGCTTCTCAGCACTCTCCCCAGGAGAAAACTCAAGCCTCTCTGCAAACTCTGGGTAACTGGGGGGCATAAACGCCTTCCAGGAGCGACGATTGGGGTTGTCTTTCTTATCGCCGCCCTGGTGGCGCCTTTTTACTGCGGCTGCCCCACAGGAGGCAGAGGACAAGGGTGTGATGGGTAAACCAGAACCACCGCAACTTCCAGGTGGTGACATGCTCTGGGGATCACCGGTTAGCTTGAGGGCATCAAAGATCACCCTTTCGTCCAGTCTTTTAACTCCGGCATCAGCGTGCGCCCTTGACACAAAGACGCTCCCTAAGTCAGCCCCGATGGTGCCGTTGCTGGAGAGGGTGCTGGCCTCTCCGCCGCCGCCAGAGCCCAGGGTGCTGCGCGAGGGCTGGCTGAGCTTGGAGGAGCCCTGGTCGATCTGCTCGTTGATGCGCATGGTGTCGTAGATGGAACGCTGGGGGACATAGCAGTCCTCGATGTAGGCCTCATCCTCGTCCCCCTTCCCCAGGCATCGGGGGTTTTGCCTCAGGCAGTCCGGCCGGCTCAGGGGCTTTCCCATTCCTCAGCTGCCCCTGGGGGAGATACCCTGACGGCCTGCAGTGGTCCTTTATAGGGGCAGGGTGGCCCCCCTCGGGGACGGGGCCAATAAGTATTCCACAGAAAACAATGGGGAAAATACCTTAATGGTTGGGTTGAAAATAGTTCAGTCGCTCAACCGTTCCCGGTCCAATCCACAATCCCAAACATGAATCCGCTTCAATGACCAAAATGTCAAAAGGTTTGCAATCTACATTACAAGTCCATAGGTCCACATGTTACTATGTCACCTCAATAGCAGTGCAGCAGCATATTCCGGCACTGTCTGAAATGCAGGGGAGCATCAGTGAGTGAGTGTCCTGCATGCAGATGCTCCTCTCCTCCGGCAGCATATTAATGAGCACTGCTCGTTTGGAAGGTTATCAGGAAGGAGGCAGGGGCGGTCTCGTAGACGTCCAAAGTCCAGAACGAGGTGAGTGCCGTGGAGATAACAACCCTTTGTTCCTTTTTGTTCCGTTTGACTTTAACTCCCCCCTCACACACGCACACAGTCGTTCAACTCCCTACTCCTGAATCCTTTCCCACTCTTCAACTCCGTCCTTCCCTTCCTGCTCTCCTCGCTCGGCCACAACAGGATAAGCAGCAGAGAAGGGTTGAGCAACGGTCTCAGTGAGAAGCAGCCAAAGAAGTGTGTAAAGTCTCCTTTTAAGGTGAGAAATCCACTACTCCCTGATATAAAAAGAGGTTGTGCAGGAGGTGAGAAATCCACTACTCCCTGATATAAAAAGAGGTTGTGCAGGGGGTGAGAGAGGAAAAAAAGTGCAGATCCAATGGCTTTGTTGATGTTTTTCTGTCTTGGTTCAAGTTTGTTGTCAACCCAAAACCATGGGAATGACTTAATAAAAGAGTTGATCCTTTTGAGGGAATCAAAACAGAAGCAAAAAATCTCATACAAAGTAACCGAGCAGTCAATCATAGCCTGTTTTGGTCCTGTGAGTCCTTGCAGACAGACTATATTTTCTCTCTCCTTTTCCTCTCTTCCAATCTCATCACAAAGCATGAGTGATGTGTGTCTGAAGGCAGCGGCCCGCTCTGTGCCTGGAATGCTCCTTCATCCCCCTTGCTGACATCATCATTATCCTCATCATCAGCGATAAAAAAGTAAATCCCATCATCAGCCACTCCGCACAAGTCAGTCTTGCAATTCAAAAACCAGAACAAAGAGATCCAGACCTTTTTCCTATCGTAGACGAGACGCCTGTCTATCATCTCCCACCTTCCATCACGCTGCTCATCCACAGCTCCAGTCAAGAAGAGACAGTAAATTCAGAGCGGAGGCTGAATCCGGGAGGGGGTGAGAGGGTTCGTTAGGGAGAGATGGTAGGTGGGGGGGGGGGGGGGGGGGGGGTGTGAGCCCAGTCCAGCCAGGCAGAGCTGCTGTGAGTCGTGGGACTGTATCCAGAGGGCAGAGACCCAGACAGTCCGAGACCCAGTCTGAGCGCTGCCTCCGACTCTGCCTTGCAGGCGTTCTCTCTCCCAGACAATCCCCGGACACTCTCCTTCTTTCTCTCCCCACTTCTATATTTTTTTTTAGAGAGCTCCGTTGATGAGCGAAACAAAGCGCCACACAATCCCAATTCTTCTTCCTCTGTTTTTTGTGTTGCAGGCAGGCTTCCTTGCTTTCTTTCTGTCGCTCAGTCTCTCTGTTCTCAGGCCACTACACAGACTGAAATGGTTTGCAGCTGCTAAAAAAAACCTCACAATTTTTCCTCTCTCTCTCGCTCGCTCACTCAGTCACTCCCCCTTCTCTGTCTCTCTTGCTCACTCACTCGTTTCTTCTGTCTCGCTCTCTCTTTCAAACTGTTTTTGTTTAAATCCAGCTCCGCTGGTTCGGTTTCCTGCTCTGGTATTAAAACACAGGAAGTGCTCCAATCATGCTGGTTTCCTCTCCCGAAAAAAAACATGTGAGAGGGGTGGGGGAGTGAGCTACAGATAGGGAGAGGAAGGAGGGGTGCATGGAGGCAAAGAGAGAGAGGGGGGGGGGGTTGCTTTTTAAAAATAAATCACGGGATAACGAGAGAAGATTATCCCACGCTAAGCACCCGGCAAATCATCTTTCAAACTGAACGGATAAATAGACTGAGGATAAAATGAAGACTAACACAGGTGAGGGGGTTTGTTGCTAGGCAGGATGGTACTATTTCTCAGTGTTCACAAGCTCAGGAGGAGTGAAAGAGAGACGCTAGTATTGTGAGACTGCTACATTCATCACTGCTTTGTAATCCAGAACTGAATCTCCTGGGCAAATCACCTCCCCCTCAGAGCACAAAAACGCTGTCCGCAGAGAGGCAAATGATACAGAGAAACAGTGAGCGAGAGAAAGAAAGAAGGAAAGAAAGCGGGAGGGATGGAGGGAAGAAGGGGAGGGGAGAGTGATTGAGGGAGGGGAGCTGCTAGCAAGCCAGAAAAAAAAAAGAAGAGAGGCTTATCAATAACGGCTTTTGTATTTTCCAAAATAAACAGTCTATATGCACACAAGGAAGTAGAGCCTCTATCTATCCTGTTCCCCCTCTCGTTCCTCTTTTTTTCCAGGTTTCCAAGCAGCCGGTTGCTATTCTCCAGCGTGACAGTGTAAAACAACATGGAGAAGAGACCCAAAAGTGGTCAATATTCACAATCACAGTCTCCACTTCTGCATTCCCGTCTGCCGCTCTAGTGTAACCCAATCCAGCAAGGAGAGGAGTGTGTGTGTGTGTGTGTGTGTGTGGTGGGGCTCAGGGGCAAAGGAGGCTAGGGGTTACAGAAAAGGGGGCCTCAGGATGCCACACCAAAAATCTACGCACACAGTCGGGGGAATCCAGCAAGCATGACAGCAACCCCTGGTACCAGACAAAAGTGGATTATTTTAACCAATGATGTATATAAACCCTGGATTGCTGATGCTATGTATTGGCCATTGAGTCTTTGAAGCCACCGGTCAGCCATATTGGCTCTCCCCAGTAAGAGCAGTTCTCCATTCCATGAATGTAATTCTTCAATGTTTCAATTAAATGTAAGTATTTTTTGTTGTAGTAGTGGGGACAGTAACATTCGTAATCTCAAATGTACTTTATACTTACAACATTTTTTTTGGGAACGGTGGGGAAGTGCCAAGATGGAGGCACAGTGGCTTCAACCCAGCGGCCCCTATCAGTCATCTAGTGTATATATAAATCATTGATTTTAACCAAGTTTGTTTTTCTCCTTGTATCCCTGATACAGTGCCTGTTGTGGTTCAGTTCCTCCTCCTCCACTCGTTCTTCTCTCTTATCCTCCCTTCCCTTTTACAGTTGCTATGACTGTTCGTTTAAAGACCTCTGGCAGAGACAGCAGCCGATGTGAACTCAACTAACGCATGCCTGCCTTCTCCCTCTCGCTCGCTCTGTCGCTCTTTAGTCCACACACATTCTTCACTTGATAGGGGGAGGGAGTGCTCTCTCTCGCTTTCCCTCCCCCCTCTCTCTGTGGTCTAACTGTTGCTGCGAGCCGCCCGTGGCCTGCATGTCAAACACGCTAAATACTCCACTCTTCCTTTTTAACTCCCTCTCCCCCTTCTCCCCTCTCTCACACCCTCTGTCAGTTGTGGTGCAGCTGTCATGGCTGCGTCCAAGGAAAACGTCTTCATAGAAACAAAAGGGGTTTGTCCCTCCTCTGCTCAGCCTCCCCCCCAAAAGCTTCCTCAGTCTCGCGCGACCTCCTACACTGCCCCCGCAGCACAAGCCGCTCCAAATTGAACCGCGCACACATGTAGGCCAGCTACCAGGAGAGCTGGAACGCCAGTGAGGGGAAATGAGCAAGGGATAGAAAGAAAGAGGGAAGAACACAAGGGGGACACAGGAAACAGAATACATCAATACTATTATTTATTTTTTACGCCCTCTCTGCCGTCTCCATTTAGAATGTGTCGGATTTGATCATTCCATCCTTGACCCCTTTCTTGCAGTCTGTGACCACCCCCCCCCCAACTCCTCTCTTCTAAATTGTCATTCATCCCCCGTTCATTTGGTCTGTCACGGCTGCTTAAATGAGTCACAGTTCTACCTCAGACAGGAAGAGGGAGGGGCGAGCAGGCCCCAAAATCCCCCAGTGAGCTACACACAGTGGGGACTCAAAGCAATGGAATCCATTACCGTTTAGCCGTCAGCCAACAAGGCCATGCTGTAGGTCTCTAGACTTTATACCATAATGTAGACCGACGACCGTCTCCGCAACGTCAGTAGAGCCGTTTGGTGATATATGCAGGTGTCTACAGGATACTGACAGTATTGACTTTGCTGTGGCTGGTTTACCCACAAGAGAACTCCTGTAGAAATGAAAGTGTGCCCTCTCTCTCGCTCCTTTCCCTGTATTTCTCCCCCTCTCCTTTCCCCCTCTCCCTTTCAACAGAACAATCATATCTCACCATCTATCCATATCGCATCTTTTTAAAGCACTGTTGTCATTTAAGGCAATTCTCTCCCCTTTCTCCCTCCCCTCTTTCCATTCCCCCTTCCCTTTGCCTCCTCTCTCTTGCCTCCATTGCCTCTGCCCCTTTCTCACACTCGTATCCAGGCAGCAGGGAAGTGCTCTCCCCCTCGCTCTCCCTCTCAGCAGCAGTTTAATTATTAACTAGCAGCGTTGTACCTGAGCGGCTCAATGTGGCCATTGTCTGCCCCCCCCACCCTACAGACACAAAGACAAGCATGACAAACCCCCCAGCAACTTTAACCAGGCTGCCACAGTACATATAGTGAATAACAGGCTTGTCAATCAAATGAATACTGGGGGTACAATACTTTTAGGTGTTACAGATTGTTTAACTAAAGTCATGTGGCCAAGTGGACACATATGGTTTCTGAAATGAAGAACTCACACCTTCATACCTGAAAGACGTTGCCAAACTACAGTGTTACGCATCATTAGGGTCTGAATATGGGGCCCGTATGTGAACGTTAAAGTTTTTTCCACATCCTAATCATGGTCAAATTAGAGGTCACATTTCTGCTTTGTTCCTCGTTTCTGTGTTTTGCTAATTAAAAATAGACACGCACACGCACACGCTTTCTTCCTCTTTCCAAACAACACCTGTGCTGGGCCCTGCTGTGGCCAGTGAAGAGTGAGTGAGAGGGCCAACTCCCCCCACACACACACACACCATTCTACTATCCATGGTATCCCATATTCCCAACTCTGAGTGTATACCGACATCACATACATTCTTCTACGCAGATTATTGGGCTTCTTAATTTGACACATTAATCTAGTTGTGTAGTTTATGTAAAGAAGCAGTGTATTTGTTATGGTTGGGCTGGTAAGTGAGGACAGTGGCGATAAGGGATGAGGAGAGATGTGCTGTGGCATGCCTGTCTAATTCACAACAGCTGAGACAATACAGGACCTCGATAGCAGGGAGAGGGAGAAAGAGGTCACACACACACACACACAGTGTGTGTTCTCACTCAGTGAGCATGGTAGAGGAAGGGTCAATCTGAAATGAATCTGGTGTGATTAGTGAACATTTTGTTAACCTGATCCAATCGACCCTTTAGGATGGAAAATAAACAAAGACAAAAATGAACCAAAAGAGTTGATGAACAAAAGGAGTTAAATCAATAAACAGAAAGTGGAGCCCCACAAAATCAGGCCAGGTCTCTGAAGATGATAAATGAGGAACGCAACCATGCAAGTCCCGGGGAAGATCTACTGGAACACCTCATCGACATGACATCACATTACCAGTAAGTCACGTCCCTTTCAATGTAAACTATCTATCAAAGATTCTTCAGGAAAAAGAGCCAATTTCACATTGGGGTTCCCCCCTAATGATTAGGTGAGGGGGGATTAACAAGAATTGAGGGAGTTGTAAACTGATCCAAGAGCTGTGGCTATGGCCCAATCCTACCCGAAGCGTGCACATCAGCTACATCATACACCCCCCCCCCCCCAGAATCCTTTACAGCACGTCTCTGAGGATTTAGTTGGAGGGTGGAGGGAGAGATGAGAGATCTGACACACACCACACGCAGGGACGGGTCTATCTCACCTAGGTTTATATACTATTCAAAATCATTTCAAATACTTTAGCTGGCCTCCATTGAGCTTGCCTGTCGCACTGAACCAATAAGAACGTCCAAAGTCCCAAACCATGCTCACTTAGCACTCCAGGCAGGCTAAAGCAGACGCTCTAAAGAATTTGAACGATTTTAAATAGTATTTGAAACCAGGATGGGGGCCTATGCAGCAGGGAGGGTGGAGAGAGAGAGAGAGGGGGGGGGGGGGGGTGAGGACAGCAGAGACGCGAGGGCATGATTTAAGGAAGGATTCCTTATCCGTCACCTCTGTCCCCATTACCAGCCCTACACAGGAATTCCCATTTGTAGTGGGGGGACTTAAAGCTTCACAACACCTCAACTCATCCCTATCCCGCTCCGTAGACTATGTCAGCTGCTCTGGGGCAAAGGGACATGCAGTAGAGCCACACCCTGGAGTCTGTGTATGAGTGTGTCAGAGGATGTTTCTAATTCCAGCCTTTTTCAGGGGGCGTGTCCGGAATCTCAGCTGTCTCCCCACCCTCCACACACATCCTCCCGAGAGACACACACACACACCTAGTGGGCACACAAAGCACCCCTAAACACACAAGTGAACTCTGCTGATCACATAAGAGCACATGTACGCAGACAGTATGGCCAGCTATAAAAACATACTTGATAAACAGTCAGACTTGTCCGAACACGGGCCAACACGCCACATGTACGGAGAGGGACTGAGAGGGACTGCCGCGAGGCCACTTAAAAACACCACCACCCTACCCCTCCCTTTTTCTCTCATCCGCCCCTCCGTCTCTTTGTGACTCGACTTCACTAATCTGACAAGATCCTCTTGCACCTTACCCCCTAATCGTTACCACCCCCCCTAATCTCAGGCATGATGACATCATCTCTGTGGATTGGTCTTTTTTCCCTTCAGTCTAAACTGGGGTCTGGTGGGGGGATGGGATGGTGGAGCAGACAGGCTAGTCTGCTTTCAGGGCAGACAGACATGTTTAGGTTTGAAATGACCTGGCGAGATCCATTACAGCCCAGAGAGGAGAGTGGGACGTAGAGGGAGAGGGGGCTTGAGAGGGAGATAGAGAGGAAAGGAGAAGAGGGAGGGGTGAAATGTGGCAAGTGGGCTCCCTGAGTGAATGAAAGAGGATCTTAGGGAAAGGGAAGTCTTGCTTATCCTCATCTGACTCTCTCTCTTTCTACCTCACTCCTCACCACCTCCCTCTCTCTCTCTACCTCTCACTCCTCACCACCTCCCTCTCTACCTCTCACTCCTCACCACCTCTCTCTCTTTCTACCTCACTCCTCACCACCTCAATCCTCACCACCTCCCTCTCTCTCGTTCTACCTCACTCCTCACCACCTCCCTCTCTCTCTCTTTCTACCTCACTCCTCACCCTCCCTCTCTCTTTCTTCCTCACTCCTCACCACCACCTCCCCCTCTCTCTCTTTCTACCTCACTCCTTACCACCTCCCTCTCTCACCTCTCCCTCTCTCTTTCTACCTCTCACTCCTCACCACCTCTCCCTCGCTCTCTTTCTACCTCACTCCTCACCACCTCCCTCTCTCTCTCTTTCTTCCTCACCACCTCTCTCTCTTTCTACCTCACTCCTCACCACCTCACTCCTCACCACCTCCCTCTCTCTCTTTCTACCTCACTCCTCACCACCTCCCTCTCTCTCTCTTTCTACCTCACTCCTCACCACCTCCCTCTCTCTCTCTTTCTTCCTCACTCCTCACCACCACCTCCCCCTCTCTCTCTTTCTACCTCACTCCTCACCACCTCCCTTTCTCTCTCTCTTTCTACCTCTCCTCCTCACCACCTCCCTCTCTCCCTGTAGACCCCTTCCTATGCACCCAGACTAACTCTTCATGCTCTAGATACAGCGCCGGCTGTACTTTTACAATGTGCCATTATTACTGCTCTTACTACTGGCTGTAGTCAATGCCAGCAATGCCCAGCTTGTGTCTACATTTACACTGGAACATTCCATTAAGCTGTCGCCCTTCTCTTTTCCTCTCGCTCGCTAACTGCTATTCAGCTATTCACCGATTTCTCTTTCTCTCTCTCCCCCCTTTCGCTCCTCTCCCTGCTCGTCTTCTGCCAAACATCCATCCCGCTTGCTCTCATTAAGAAGGGGAAAGAAAGGGATGGGGAGAAAGGAGAGAGAGAAAGTAGTGGGGGGGGCCAACCACAATATTAATAGTGTCGATAAATCAAGGGAGCACAGAATAAGAGACAGCACAGGGAGGAAGAAGAAAGCTCACCAAGACACCAGCTGAACCAATCAGAAACCAGTGTCCAGTAAGTCTAGCAACACACCCTCCAGTCAGATAAGGCTTGTCCTATATTTTAAACAGGTTTATAATTATCCCTTTATATTTGATATAATGACAACATAACCAATCATTAACACCATCTACTTAAAAATTCCACCATCTTAGGGAGCTACTGTATCTAGTGAATAAACAGAAAGGAAGGGGGGGTGTTGAAAACGTACCGACAGCCCGGTGCTTCTAGTGCAGAGGACGTGACAAAAAGCACAGGAAAAAAATATGTTTCATAGCAATGGACTCAGCCAGAAAGAACTGTCTGTGTTGTATAGTACTCATGAAATATCATTTACCATTTCACAATGAATGGACTCGGCCAGAAAGAACTGTCTGTGTTGTATAGTACTCATGAAATATCATTTACCATTTCACAATGAATGGACTCAGTCAGAAAGAACTGTCTGTGTTGTATAGTACTCATGAAATATCATTTACCATTTCACAATGAATGGACTCAGCCAGAAAGAACTGTCTGTGTTGTATAGTACTCATGAAATATCATTTACCATTTCACAATGAATGGACTCAGCCAGAAAGAACTGTCTGTGTTGTATAGTACTCATGAAATATCATTTACCATTTCACAATGAATGTAAACCAAAGGAAAGTAGCAGTACAATGGAGTGGCCCCGTTTCTGTATTGCCATTTCATAGGACACAGCAGATTCCTACGGAACGTTCTACAGCAGATTCCTATTGAGGGGGAAGGAGTAGGCTAATTATTGTGGGCTGGGTTAGCTAACCTGGGATTTCTCCTAGACGGCTGGGGGAGCATCGCTTGAAGAAGAAGAAAAAAAACGTCTGGTGTGCGAATCGCTCTGGTATCAAACTTAGCCTGGTGTCCATCACCGTGGTGACAGCCCTAACGAGTTCCAAGGGCTGGCGCCGGAGCAGTAGGGGGTCAGAAAGGGGGGGGTTGAGGGAATGTTATAAGAACGTTTAGACGCGAGCGAGTCAGCATGGGAGAAGAAGTGCGTCAGACACTTGAAGTAGAGCAGTGCTGCTGTGACTAAACTCTCGTCTCTGCCTCTAGAACTCAGTCACACCCCCTGTGATGCTCCTATGAATTATAGATCACTCCCTCCTTTCTTGCATATAAGCTCACTCAAGTCCCCTACGGTAACACATACATACATACCTCAGTCCCCATACCGCTCTTCTGCTCTAAAGGGAGTTGAATAAAGCGCCGAAGGAGGGAAACTGGACCCCCCCCCCCCCCCCCAGACTGCTCTATAAATACAGCTGAGAGCCAGAGGAATGACTTGAGTTAGGAGAGGGGTCACACTCCATCACAACACCCCCCTCACAGCCCACTGTAGGAGCGGAGTCAGGGAAGAAACGTCACCCGTCCAGAATCCTGTTTCCGCCAGTGATAATAGAGCAGCATTGAGGGGAAGGGAAGTAGCGAGAGAGCAAAGTTGAAGCTGGAGTTGATTTATAGAAGAGAGGATGCCACGGTACACTTCATACAGTAGGCAGAGTCCCACAGACAGAGAGAGACACGTACTCTCAAGCATCTGCGCTAGAAGAGGCTTAATCCACAAAGTTCAACGACCAAGAAGGGTCAAGTACTTTCCTCTGAGACCTCTCCCAAGAAATGGCTCTTATGTAACTAAAGGCTTTCAGAAGGTTCTGTGTTAGAGATTTTCTTATTTCAATAAGACGCACTAATACTGTTGCAGGTCAGAGTCGAGCGCCAGCTGATAGGTTCTAACAAAATGGCCACCAGAGCAACAACTGTGCAATACTATATACACAATGTCTGCTATATTTCTATGCACGTTTGTTGAATATAATTCAAACCGAAGTACGTCAAACTCAATTCTAGAAGAAATATAGCTTCACAACAACCCTAGCTGAACTGGTTCTAATAAATCCGTAATGCAATGTTTCCCAAATGGTGGCTTGTGGCTAGGTAATACTGGAGCTGTGGCCAGAAACATAGTTTTCCATTCTCTGAGGAGTCAAGACAATTCAGAAGGCTGTTCATTGATGCCGGCACCAAAAAAAATTGGGAAAAACATGCCAAGCTCACTTCTAGGAGGCTGTACTACAGCATAACCATAGCTAGCTCTACCCAATTTACCAATCTCGGAAGACATAATGCCCAAAGATATGACACAATAGCGCAGAACAAAAACTTTACAATAGAGTAGCCATAGAAAGATCATTATTTCCAGGCCTGGATGAAGTCAATATGGCCGGCGGCCCACCCATCACGGATCATTGACCTGAACGGGATTGTCCATTCTAGTCAATACATTTCAGTAGTAGCACATTCATATTTCCAACCATAAACATCAAACTTGTTCTTACCTTGAACTCGTGCAGCTGCTGCTTGATGGTCTCCACCTCCGTCCCCACCACGCCCTGCGAGTTCAGCCCTTCCTCTGCCCGTCCCAGGAGCCCTTGCAGCTCCGCCACCTGGGCGTAGAATTCTCCCACCTTCTCGGCAGCTGCCTCGATCTGCTCCAGTCTGGCCTGGCCCCTCTCGGCCAGCTTCCCAGCCTGGCGGCTCAGAGCCTCAGTCTCTCTCCTCAGGGCGAGGAGATCGGGAGACGAGCCCTCTCGGCGGAGCATGGCGGTGCAGTCGCCCCCGTGACCTTCTAGCTCCGACCTCAACGTGGCCAGGCGAGCCAGGAAAGTGCGGACGGCATCCGCCTGCGAGGCGAGCGAGTCGGCATCGCGCCCCACGGGGCTCAGCGAGTCCAGCTCGTCGTCCAGGTCGGCCAGGCGGGAGAAGAGGTCGCGTACCGAGGACTGGACTTCCCCCACACCCTGGAGACGGGACTCCAGGGTGGAACAGCACTTTTCAATCTAGAGGGGGGGGGGGGGGGAGGGAAGGGGGAGAAGGAGGGAGATAGAGTTAATAATGTTAACAAGTTGAAAGAGGCATGGTGCCTTGCTGATGTAATAATATGATATAAATAGCGGGACAAATCATGCTTCATGATTCAACCTAGTTCATGTATCCTAGCTCTCTGCTTAGATTCCTAGCTTTCTCATGAGCAATGTGGAGGAAAGGAATGTGATCAGAGCGGTGAGATAAGCGACAGACTTATCTTATCAATAATGGTCAAATGTAATGACTTCTGACCATGTTTCTGATTAAATACCAGACTGATTTGTACCAGTCTATAAGTAACTATCTATGGCACATTTGGGAATTATACATACAGTGCCTTCAGTAAGTATTCATACCACTTGACTTATCCCACAATTTGCAGTGTTACAGCCTGAATTCAAAATGGATTCAATATATGTTTGTCACCCATCTACACACAATACCCCATAATGACAAAAGTGAAAACATGTTTAAAAATGCTACAAAATGTATTGAAAATTAAATACAGAAATATTTTGACTATTTTTAATATTTAAAGTATTCCCTTTGCAAATTCAACTCAGGTTCATCCAATTTCCTTTCATCATCCATGAGATGTCACTTCAACTTGGAGTCCACTTGTGAAGGATTCCACTGTTTTGACATGATTTTAGAAAGAAACACACCTGTCTATATAAGGGCCCACAGTTGACAGTGTACAGTATGTCAGAGCAGAAACTACACCATGAAGTCCAAGGAACTGTCTGTAGATCACCGAGATATAATTGTGATGAGGCATATATCTGAGGAAGGGTAAAAAAAAAAACTATTTGAAGAGTGTTGAAAGTTTCCAAGAGCACAGTGGTCGCCATCATTCGGAAATGTAAAGAATATGGAACTACCCAGACTCTGCTTAGAGCTGGCCGTACGACCAAACTGAGCAACCGGTCAAGAAGGACCTTGGTCAGGGAGAAGACCAAGAACCCAATGACCTCTGACAGAACTACTTGGCTGGAGTTTGCAAAAAGATACGTGAAATACTCCGATTATAAAGCAAACGATTCTGTGGTCTGATGAGACAAAAATGGAACTCATTTGGCCTGAATGCAAAGCGCAATGTCTGGAGAAAACCAGGCACAGCTCATCACAAGTCCAACACCATCCCTACCATGAAGCATGGTGGTGGCAGCATTATGCTATGGGGATGCTTTACAGCAGCAGGGACTGGGAGACTGGTAAGGATAGAGGGAACAGTAAATGGAGCCAAACACAGGAAAACCCTTGATGAGAACCTGCTTCAGAGTACAAACGACTTTAGAAGGTGGTGAAGAATTAAATTCCAACAGGACAATTAGCCAAAGCCATGGCTTCGGAACAAAAATGTGAAAGTCCTTCAGTGGCCCAGGCAGAGGCCATACTTGTATCCCATAGAAAATCTGTGAAAAGACTTGAAGATTGCTGTTCACAGCCGCTCCCCATCTAACTTAACAAAGCTTGAGAGAATCTGCAAGGAAGAACGGGGGATAAAATCCCCAAATCCAGATGTGCAAAGCTGATACAACATACCCAAGACGACTCAAAGCTGTAATCGCCATCAAAGGTGCTTCTACAAAAGTATTGACTCGGGTGTGAACACCTATTTAAAAATGAGCTCTTTCTGTATTTCATCGTCAATAGATTAGCAAACATTTCTAAAAACAGGTTTTCACTTAGTCGTTGTGTGTGTAGATGGGGGAGACTTTTATTGAATCCATTTTGAATTCAGGCTGTAACAACAAAATGTGGAATAAGTCTAGGGTTATGACTACTTTCTGAAGGCACTGTATCACTATACAGAACAATGCTCTTGACTCATTGGTTTACATTTCAGTAAAGTGATTCAATGGTCTGAAGTTTCCTATCTGTACAATGACCATATAAGATCACTGGAACGCCGAATACTTGAACTCCTCTGTCAGCTTAAACATGTTCTGTTCTCCGTCTCAACTCACACACACATGCACATGCATACATGCTCACACACACGCTCACTCCCACACACACACACACACGCATACGCTCACTGACGACACACAAAGCCTTCACACCCTCGCACACAATGACCTTTGCTAAAACTAGCTCCTCCGTTGTATCAGCCACACTCCAGGCTGAATAGATTGGCTGTGTTACAATACTCATAAATGGCTTCCTTTCATTGACTCCTTTCCTTATATGTCCACTAATGTAATTGTAAAGGATGATGTAATTGTAAAAGATGAGTAAAAGTCCAACAAACCCAAACAAATGCTTTCAAAAGAGGAAAGGCTGTTGAAGAGTAGTGAGACACCCTTATTGTTTTTGAGTGCATGATATTTTTCAAAACTGCTTCGTTTCTGGAACATTCTTCTATTGAACAGAATACAGGCCTCCATCTTTCATCTGAGTGTCTATGAAATAGTTATACTTTTTATATATGAAATACAGTTTATACTAAATTTCTCACACATCTTCTCACCTTTTCGCTGACGTCTCCAAACTCTCTGTCTGTGTCTCGGGCCTGCTGCTCCAGCCGCTGTCCTCCCTCTCCGCCACCCCCTGCTGTGTGGGGTGCGTCCTGCACCAGCCCCTGGGCCAGATCCCTCAGGTAGGCCACCTGTGGCTGCAGCGAGTGCAGCGTCCCCTGCTGGCTCCTCAGCCGCTCCAGGCTCTTGTTGCTGCACGCCTGTGGGCCCAGCGCCTCCTGCACCTCGATCTGATGCCGCGCCGCCTCCAGCCTCCTCTCCACCGCCTGCCGCCCGTCCTCGAACTCCTTCAGTCGATCCGCTAACTCTTCCAGTTGGGAAACACAGTTCTGGAGTTTTTCTGCCAGCCCGTCGACTCTACGGTTGAGTTGGGCTTTCTCGTCGCGTATGTCTTCCTCTCCGACGCGGCAGTGTTCCAGGAGTTGGTCGGCCGCGGTGTTTAAACCCTCCAGGAGGGGGCGATGGTGCTCCAGGTCTAACCCCAGCTGCCTGGCCTTCTGCAAGGCCTCGTCCAGGGCCGCTGGGTCAAGGGAGGGCTGGATGTCAGCTTCCCGCTTCTCGCACTCTGTCACCCAGGGCGTGAGCTTGGCACGGTGTTGCTGGTAACTCTCGGCCTTGGTCAGGGCGGTTTTCAGCCGGTTCTGGCGTTCCACGATGCACTGATTAAGCTCATCCCAGTCCTGGCGTAGGGTGGCGAGCCGGGACTGTAAGGCTGATCGTTCTTCGCCGCCGGCGGGTAGCTTGGCGAGCAGGGAGGTCCCCTCCGCCTGGATGAGCTCGTAGGGGCCACGTTGGCTGGCCACCCCGCGATGAAGCTCGTCTTGCTGGGCAAGCAGGGTCCGGATAGCCTCGGGCTGGCAGGGGAGGGAGTCGGCGGTAGAGTCTCTTTGGCCACCCTGGTTGTCCAACCAGCTCCGCAGCTCCTCGAACATCTGCTGGAACTGCTGGGTGCTTGAGAGAGCAGCTTGGAGCTGGGACAGACCGTCAGCTGAGGAGAGGAACAGAGGATTTAAACGCTATTCATTTACAGATGTTTTGATGAAGAACATTTAACCAGATGGACTAGCTACCTAGGTCTGAAAGAGGTTTTAGCGCTGGATTCAAAACCTAGACAACTAGCCACAAAGAGACCAAAAACCCCAGAATATAGCCTCCACCACATACAAATACTACTGAAGCCAACAGAGATTCATACAAACAGAATTTAGATGAACACCATAGACAAGAGAAGACTCACTGGCCCTCTCCTCCAGGCTCCTCAGCGGGCTCCTCACGCTCTCCAGCCTCTTCTTCAGCTCGTCTCTCAGGTAAGGTTCAACCACGATGGCGCTCAGCTCGCCGCACAGCTTCTCCGCCTCGCCCAGCTCATCCCTCCTCTGCTCCAGCTCAGAGCGGATCTCGCCTGTCTCCTGCAGACGCCGTTTCAGGGCCTCAGGCTGGGCACTGAGCGAGGCCTGGCCGTCCAGCCGCTCGCCTAGCGCCCCCACGCTGACCGAAAGGTCCTTCAGCAGGGCCTGGTATCGCTCGCTGGTGCCCTGGGCCTGGTCGATGTCCTCCGAGCGCCGGGACAGACGTTGAGTGAGGTCGTCCCACTGCTGAGAGATGGAGCCCAGCTCGGACCGGACCTCCGCTAGGTCCTTGGCATCCTGCGGGGAGGAGTCGCCACCAGACGGGGAAAGGATGCCCTCGGCCGCCTGGGTGAGTTGGTCAAACTGGGGCCGGCGGGTGTCAAACTCACGCAGCATGAACTGTGGAGGGCGGAGGGAAAGGAAAGAGGAGTCGTCAGAACCTTATCTGTCAATCAGGAATCATCTCTACATTTTGGCGAGTACAATTTATCACTAATTAATCAGAATGCTGTTGGTAATCGTTTATGCCGATTCAAGAACAGAATTGGCAAGATGTGGACAATCTATTGTGATATTCTTTTTCATTATTTTGCATGTGTTCAACATAGAGGACCTTAACTATGTACCTGGGCTTGTTGTTTCTGGGTGTTCAGCATGTTGGGGTCGATGCTCAGGGGTCCCAGCACACTCATCATCAGCTCCTTCTCTCTGAGCCACGGCCCCAACTGACTGGCTGCTGTGGCAAAGCTGCCCAGCCTATCAGCACAGGTCTCCAGTTCCGTCTGCCTCTGTACTGCCGTCTCATTGGCCTTTGCCCAGCGGGAGTCTAAGTAAATAGGAAGTGAACATTGGAGTGAAAAACCATAGCAACTATTACTTATATTAAAAAATGACTAACAAATAGTGGAGAACGATCACAGTGAAACTGATGGGTTCCATGAGTGACTGAATAAACATTATGATTATAGACACAGTTATTATTTTGACTTGCTAATGTCCACAAACTATTTTTTTTTCATTCTGCCTTTGTACGCTTTCCTCGTGACTCATACACTGGGTATCCAGCAGAGAGTGAGTCTTGGATCCACATGGCTTTGAAATAAGGCCCTGCGTGAATTGTGTGGAGAAAGGAACACGGCAGAGCTCCCATCTTCAAAACCACAGGGCGATATCAGGTCAGGGTAAAGATATCAAGTATTTTTATAGCTTTGACTTAGAGTCATCCCATTCATTTGCTACCTAAAAATGTTTCACTTTGCTGAGGCAACTCATTAAATCTCAAATAACTACTACATTAGCCTGTCTTCTTATCCTCTGAAATGTACAGTACCATATGCTCCTTAAACAGATTCATCAACCATTCAAAATGGCTGGCTCTATTAATTATTTGATTCAGGGCCTACTGGTTCCTTATGTTAGAAAGTGTCCCGTACCCCACAACTATTCAAAATGGCCGACCAAATTCATCCATTCCAGTACCACTCACCGATCTCCTTCATTTGTTGTCTCCAGGTGTCTGCCTCTGGGGAGTCTGGGTTGTCTGCTATCAGCTTCTCCAGGGTGCTCTTCAGCTCCTCCACCTTCCCAGAATGCTCTGCCAGCTCAGACAGTAAGGCCTAAAGTATAGAGAAAGAAGAGCATATCAGTATGTTGGCTACAAAAAGACAAGGATAAGCATTTAGAACGGAAGCAAGAGAGTGTAAAATGTTTATGTCAGCTAGGGGGTGATAACACAGATTTTCCAAAGTAGCATTGTTGACCAACTAGCAGAGACATAATACACCCCGATATTGACTGTGGTTTGACCCAAGTCCACACACTCACCTTGTTCTCCTGGGCCTGGGCGCGTACCAACTCAGGTTTGGAGGGGGAGGTGGTAGTCTGGCCCAGGTGCAGGCTGTTCTCCCGGTCTCCCAGCCAGCGGCTGAGCTCCTCGGTACCCTGGCTGGCCTTCTGTCTGAGCTCCAGAGAAGCCTCCTGGTTCCGCCGTCTGTTCTTCAGTTCCCCTCCCAGCTCCTCGTAACGACCGCTCACTTCCGCCACCGCCACCTGCATCTCTGTCAGGTCTGAGAGAAAGAAGGAGGAGGACAATCTATCAAAATAAATCTAAACACATTTAATGGGTATGGTGTTTTGGTAATTGCTATGGAGTCACGTGGTGATATGGTGTGTGGTCCTCACACTACCAGGCAGTTTATTAGGCAACAGATGAAGTAAGTGATGAACTTCACAGGGTGGTGAAAGTGCACGGTGATGATCTTGATGCTCCTTTCCAATAAATATCGAGGGTCTTATACTGGTGACATGACGATCGATGTTTGACAAATTAATATAATTGGCCTTTTGTCCATAACAATCTCATCATGTAGTCTATACCCGCACTGTATCTACGAGCTGTTGGCTAGAGCGCACGTGGCAATATCAGAGTGGCCACATTTGCTATATAACGCAACATTTCTTGTGACAAAACCAGCAGTAGAGTTGAAAATGCGATTCGGTACATGGGAATTGAACCACAATAAAGTTATGTTTATGTGCACTACGTTATCACGCACGGACTTTCATCCGCGAGAAGTCAATTTGATAGAAACATCTCTGGTGGGGAAAACGCATATTGTTTTTATGCAGATTTGTTGAATACTTCGCACGAAAACCTGGGTCGCCAGCAGGATGGAAACCTAGCTACCGAAGGACTTTGGGTCGACGTTATTAACCCAGAGGGACAGAATATTAGTGACAACAAACATTTGTAATGGTGTTAAGACACTGCAGTAGCACACATACTGTAAGAAGCTCACAGACAGAAGACAGACAGAAAATGGATGCACGGTAAGCATTATTGGGAGCGAGCGAGCAGATTGTATGCCAAGCAGTGACGCTCACAGCAGTAAGTGCCGGAGAGCATCTCATATGAGGAAGGAGTCCAGAGACAATTGGGTTTTGGATAAGGGAGTGAGGGTGAGCTCACCTTTGCATGTGTGAATGCCATTGACCCTGCTGGGGCTGTCTGCACCATTGATCTGGGGAACACCTGGGAGAGAGACACACTACACTCAGACGACTACACACATTGCAACAGACACTAACACACATTCGCGGACAGTCCAACACAAACACTGATAAGCATATAACACGCTCAGTCTCTGGGTTTTCACACGCTGTACACATAGACGGTTTTGCATGGACATGTTTGGCACTTAAAAGATAGCATATCCTCACAGTACACGCACACATTGATAGCATAGACTTCAACACACACAATACACACCTCACAGACAGAGCTTGGATGAACTTGGACATGCAGGTAGCAGGGGACACATGTAGGCAGTTGATTCCCCATTCCCCTTACCTGTCTTGGCCTGGGGGGCTGTGATGTTGATGATGAGGGTCTCCAGTTCTGACCCAGTCTTGTTCAGCTCCTGAACCCGAACCCCCTGGGCCTCCCAGTCGCTCAGTAAGTCCTTAGTAAAAAAAATGTCAGAAAGTTATTAATGGCCTTATATAATTCCTCAATGAATAATCACAAGGACATGTCGTTCTGAATCACTATCATGCTTTGGAACGTATTTATCAACACACTACGAAATCGAGCAATACCTTAGAATGAGTGAAATATGATTCAGTGATTGACTGAGGATTCTGTACGTGGCGTGAGTGTGATTAAACCAGGTACGAATGAAAAAAGGGCACACACACACACACACACACACACACACACACCTCGAGCTGCTGCACTCTCCTCTGCAGGGCCTCTGCGTTGAGGTTGGCCTCTTTGGGAGGCAGCTGCTCCTGTGTTGTGTGGAGCCAGCTGAGGAGGGAGCCAGAGAGAGACCGGAAGTGGCCCAACCGCTGCTCACAACTCTGCATGGCGTTGTTCCTGGAGAGGGAAGGAGAAGGATAAGAGATGGGGGAAGATGCGGGGATGGCGAGAGAAACCAGATTGAAAAGAAAAGAGAGACCAAAAGAGAGCGATGTAGGGATAGACATTGAGAAAGTGAGTGAAAAACAAAGAGGGAGTAGAGATCATTTTAATTCAAGCCCACTATCATGTCCATATAAAACACACAACCATCACATTAAAATCACACGCTCCATGGCACAAAAAGAGAGAGTTACGCAGTCAAGGATAAACCAGTATCTCGACCGTATTCGCCCAAGGCTATAGTCTCCTTAGCCTTGACCCCTGCTTTGTACTTGTTCTGCCCCAATCGCAGCTGCTTTCAAAACACTGCACTGACTTGCGGTGCACACAGACAAAACAATCGTGACATAACAGTCTGGGTCATTGAAAGTGTTTTATTTATGCTTCGTTCACAGCCTGTAAGTGAGAGCCTCTTTTGTATGTCTGATAAATGGACACTGAACTGTGCCCACCAAGGCTTATTTTAGTAACCGCTGACCACATTCACTCCTGCGCCATCAGCTAACACTGTCCACCCCCACACCATTGTTGGCAACACACAGCGTTAAGAGACATCCCACACAGGCCTAATCCCTCACTACATGTTAGGTTCAAAGTAAATAACTCAGGGACACTAGAGAAATTTAACCAAGTTGAATCATTCCCCAGAGGTTCTGTACAGCTGAAATCAGACCGCTAAACATTTCAGACATCACAGTTTATATGCATCCTACTTAAGACACTCCTCCCCCTTACCGTTTATGGCTCCACAGGAAATAAGGTAACCAGATACCAAACCTGATGACTCCCTTAAGGGGAACTGACCTCACCCCTCACCTCCCTGACCTCAACCCCTTCTTCACCTAATCCACAGATATCCACCCGTCTCGCCTATATCAACACATCGCTCTCCTCTCCTCCAACAAACACATTCCAAAGCCTTCTGTCTTTTTACAAACTCTTTCTATTCAAGGCTTTGTCTCTGTCATGTATTTAATATCTCAATGTTCAAAGTTTAGCCGATTCCAACAATGTATAAGCGTTTGCGATCTTTTGCTAGACGAACGGACAGTCCAATGGTATTTATAAGAGGCCTGACGTAGAAATAGAAACACTAGAAGGGGGCATTGCCAGTCATTCTATTTCTTGTGGCATGTCACAAGTGTGGTTAAGCTAAGCAGGGCGACATGGCAACTGGTAACTGCCATACAGGAAGTTTCATTTTGTTGTTGTCATTTAGCAGACACTCTTACAGGAGCAATTAAGATTAAGTGCCTTGCTCAAGGGCACAGACAGCCGTTCCCCTCTAGTCGACTATGGGATTCGAACCAGCAACCTTGGTTACAAGCCCAATGCTCTTAACCGCTAAGCCACCTGCCACACCAGTGGATGAATTTGTATGGCATTAGCGTGAAGAGAAATGCCATGAGTGTCATATTTCAGACTGTAATGGTGGCAGCAATGTGACAGTGCGTGGTCTTATTGTGCTGTACCCATCTCCCCCTAGTGGGTTTAGCGCTGCACTACAAGCATACGTGCACCTAGAGACCTTTAAATCGATTCCGACGTGTGAGTCTTTGCTTTGTGTATTGTAGGGCAGGGCTTACCTACAGTGAACTACAAAGCTTATACACAGGGCTTTGCATTGGGGTTGCATGGGATTTGGCTCAGCGTTTTCCTGAGGCAGTGCTGCTTACCTTTCAGTGATGTTGGATTCCAGTCGGGCGAACTCATCAGACACCTCTCTGACATTGTCCAGTAGGGTCTGTGTGCTGGTCAGGGCCTTGGCTTGGCTGAGGTCTGTCCCCAGCTGGCAGAATGACTTCAGTTGACCTGCCTCCTGCTCCTGCTCCGCTCTCACCTCCTGTAGTAGTAAGGTAGACACAGATGTGTTATCTGAAGCCGACCCTCCCCGAAAACCCTCTGCCTTCTTCCACTTCTCTGTTCAAAGATATCTATGGTTCTTTACTATTATTTATCATCCCCATCCTCTCACCTCAATGGCCTGTAACACTGACATATACGGTTCTGCACCTCTATCCTCCTACCACCTCTTCATATCTATGGTCTGTCAGACTATCTATGGTTCTGGAACACTTTAAGGGACCACAATGGAAATCTTTACCATCCCACCCCTCTTACCTCAATGGTCTGTCTGTAGTCCTCCACACTGCGGTCAGGCTGTCCCGCGGGGCTCAAAGCTCTCAGCCTGGTCTGAGTAAAACCCTGCAGGTCCGTACTCAGTCTCTCATAGTTCTCCAGCTTGGGCAGGAGCCCCCGGAGCTCAGCCTCCCTCTCGGCCTGCTTGGCCTGTGCCGCGGCGTAGTGCTGGCTCAGGCGCTCTAGTGACCCCTGGAGCCCGGAGGCCGTGGAGGCGTCAGAGCTCTGGAGCAGTTTGGAGACCGAGTCGCAGGTGGCCTCCACACTGCCCTGTCTGGATAACAGCTCCTGGCGTAGTTTCTGGAACAGAGGGGAAGTGGGTTAAAAAAAGCTAATGTAACACAACTGCAAAGAGGAAGTGTGTATTAGATGTGAAGGCAACATTTTTTAAATAATAGTCTGTAAGGTAAAAAAAACAAATAGATAATTCTCATAAACAGTATTACAGCAGCTGCCGGTTATTCCATATTCCATTGTGGACCTGTATTTCTACTATGGTACCTGATTCTGTGTGAGGGCGTCCTGGACAGCCTGGGCGGTGGGTTGGACGGGCCCGGGGGTCAGCAGTAGGCCGTCCAGCCAGGCTAGCAAGCCCTTCAGCCCCTCCTGGACACTGACCGACTGGGCTACGGACGTCTGGAGCTGCTCAGCTCGCTCGGACACGGACTCAGACAGAGAGCTGAACCTCTTCTCCAGACCACCTGGCTCAGAGAGAGGAAGGATGAGAGAATGCCAGGGTGATTACTTTTCTCCATTACGATAGAGACTCATTTGTTTAGGGGGATGGATTTTAAAAAGACATCAACAGAGATGGTGGTGTTCAGTAAGACAAGTAGATACACTGCAGGATCTATGAGGATGTGAAGGGATGAATAAGATATTACAATACAGAAGGTTATGATTGGCAGAACAATAGATACACACTACCGTTCAGAAGTTTGGGGTCACATAGAAATGTCCTAGTTTTCCATGAAAACATACATGAAATGAGTTGCAAAATGAATAGGACATATAGTCAAGACGTTGACAAGGTTATACATAATGATTTTCCATTGAAATAATAATTGTGTCCGTCAAACTTTGCTTTCATCAAAGAATCCTCCATTTGCAGCAACTACAGCCTTGCAGACCTTGGGCATTCTACTTGTCAATTTGTTGAGGTAATCTGAAGAGATTTCACCCCATGCTTCCTGATGCACCTCCCATTGGATTGTTGGATTGGCTTGATGGGCACTTCTTACGTACCATACGGTCAAGCTGCTCCCACAACAGCTCAATAGGGTTGAGATCCGGTGACAGTGCTGGCCACTCCATCATAGACAGAATACCAGCTGACTGCTTCTTCCCTAAATAGTTATTGCATAGTTTGGAGCTGTGCTTTGGGTCATTGTCCTGTTGTAGGAGGAAAATGGCTCCAATTAAGTGCCGTCCACAGGGTATGGCATGGCGTTGCAAAATGGAGTGATAGCCTTCCTTATTCAAGATCCCTTTTACCCTGTACAAATCTCCCACTTTACCATCACCAAAGCGCCCCCAGATCATCACATTGCCTCCACCATGCTTGACAGAGGGTGTGAAGCACTCCTCCAGCATCTTCATTTTTTCTGCGTCTCACGAATGTTATTTTTTATGATCCCAACACCTCAAACTTAACTTTGTCTGTCCATAACACTTTTTACCAATCTTCCTCCGTCCAGTGTCTGTGTTCTTTTACCAATCTTAATATTTTCTTTATATTGGCCAGTCTGAGATATGCCTTTTTCTTTGCAACTCTGCCTAGACGGCCGGAATCCTGGAGTCGCCTCTTCACTGTTGACGTTGAGACCGGTGTTTTGCGGGTACTATTTAATGAAACTGTCAGTTGTGAGGCATCTGTTTCTCAAACTAGACACTAATGTACTTGTCCTCTTGCTCAGTTGTGCACCGGGGCCTCCCACTCTCTTTCTATTCTGGTTAGAGCCAGTTTGCCCTGTTCTGTGAAGGGAGTAGTACACAGCGCTGTATGAGATCTTCAGTATCTTGGCAATTTCTCGCATGGAATAGACATAATTTCCCAGAACAAGAATAGACAGACGAGTTTCAGAAGAAAGTTATTTGTTTCTGGCCATTTTGAGCGTGTAATCGAACCCACAAATGCTGATGCTCCAGAAACTCAACTAGTCTAAAGAAGACCAGTTAATTGCTTCTTTAATCAGAACAACAGTTTCCAGCTGTGCAAACATAATTGCAAAAGGGTTTTCTAATGATCAATTAGCCTTTTAAAATGATAAACTTGGATTAGTTAACAACGTGCCATTGGAATACAGGAGTGATGGTTGCTGATAATGGGCCTCTGTAGGCCTACGTAGATATTCCATTAAAAACCTGCCGTTTCCAGCTACAATAGTCATTTACAGCATTAACAATGCCTACACAGTATTTCTGATCAATTTGATGTTATTTTCTTTCAAAAACAAGGACATTTCTAAGTGACCCCAAACTTTTGAACGGTGGTGTAGTTGTGAGCTTGTGTACCTGCAGTGCTGATGATCTCAGCAGCTCTGAGAGTGGGGGACTCCTGTGTGTTAGCCAGCTCTCTGCCTGCCCTCCTCACCTTCTCCAACTGGACTGACCGCTCCGCCAGCTCATCCTGCAACAGCTGACCAGAACACAGGGAGAGAGGGGGAAGAAAAAGAACAGAAAAGGGGGAAAAGGAGGAGACATGTTGAGGTGCAGGGAATGGAAAACAAGAGTTCTACCCTCTCCTCGCAAAGATTGAGGCGCTGATAATGTCGCCTCGTTCAGTCATATGTACATACTGTATAAAATAATTCCGCACACCCCATCTATTTCTATGCTCTCTCTCACCTGTACGGCCCGCAGTGTGTTCTGTAGTGTCTGTGTGTCCGTCTCTCCGCTGGGTCCGGCTATACTCTGGTTCTGCTCCTGGGTGCTGAGCCAGGTGTGGAGCGACACAGCCTCGTCCTGGTACTGCTGGTAGCGTTCCAACAGACCCGACAGACGCCCCCCCAGATCTGACGACTGGAAAAGGAGGGGGACGGGGAGTAAGCATAGATCAAAAAAAGATGAACAGGACACCATATCTACTATGAAAGTAGAGCAATATTGAATATCTTTACACACAGCCTCAACTATGGCTATACTATTGATTATTATATATTGTAGTTATATAAAGAGAATGTAAAATAATGAATAAGGCTTATATTTCAAAGGGACCTTGACTGAATATAGTGAGTCTTTCTACACAATCCCTGCCATTGTGGATATGCTCCTAGTATGTATTGGTACACCAAGCACAGTGGTAATGAAGAATACAATCCCCCTACTCTATATGAGACCCACCTTGGTGTGCAGCGCGGCGTAACGGTGGTTGGCGTCCTGTAGCTTGTCCGTGACCAGCTGCTTGGTCTCCTCCAGGGCTGGGTCAGACCCTCCTACCTTCTCCAGAGCCCCCTGGACAGAGTCCAGCACCTTCTGACCAGAGATGGATACGAAGCGCAGGTCTGCCTTGTGGCAGATCACATCCTCCGCCAGCTGGAAGACAACAGGTTCCAGGTCAGTTCGATACAGTCAAGAATGTGTTCAGTTCCAAAGTTTGAAACAGTAAACTTAGTGTCTTTAGTATCATGACTGTGTGTAAACAGCTGACAGTAGGAGTGAATATTGCTACCAACTGCCAATATAAACCCTGAACTATTGTTACAGTAAGCCTATATTCTTGCATCTTGATAATGTAAACCATCTCTCTCTGGCTATGCAATGTAGCTTTCTCTCCAACTCACACTAGTCTAGGAAAATCAAAAAACAACATGTACCTTCTTGTGCTCTTCCAGTCTCCCCTTCAGGCCCTGTGCGTCCGTCTCTCCTTCCCCTAAGGAACCCAGCTCCCCCTCACTCTGTTCCAGCCAGGTCCCCAGGCCCCCGTGCTCCTGGAGGAACTTGGCCAGCTCGTCCTTAAGGGCCTCAGAGCGCCTCAGCCTCTCCTGGCAGGCCCGCAGCTTCTCCTGGTGTTGGGTCTGGAGCTGGTCTAGCTGGTCCCGCAGACGCCGTTTCTCCTCGGCTGGCACGGCCGAGTCGGGCTGGTCCAGGAGGGATCGAGCGTTCTGGGACACCTGCATCAGCTGGGCCTGCTGGGCCTGGAGCTGCTGGAGCTCCGTCTGTAGAGGGGTTAAAGATCAAAGATCATAATGGGTCAGAGAGAGCCAAACGGTAGGGCTCATCTCACATAGTCTGGAAAGGAGATGAGAGGAAGGATGCAAGTTGACTGTCATTCAATAACCTCTGCCAAGCACCTAAAAAGGCGGGTTTAGAACCCTTTTCTGAAGCATTACGTTTCATAGTGCATTTAGTTGTATACCACAACATGAACAAACGTTCCTTTTGTAAATAAGCAGCAAGGAGAATGTCTGACCTGGAGCATGTCGCTGTGTGATTGTAGTCTTCCCTCTGGCGAGGAGGGGTGGTCAGTAACAGTCATGCCAGTTCCTATTCTCCCAGGCTGGTTCAGGGAGGAGAGCTCCTCCAGCAGCGAGTCAATCTGACACCGGGTCTCCTGCAGCTCCTCTACTGCCTTGGCCTATAGGGGAAGAAAATAGAGGGGAAACGTGATCAAACAGCACAGATAACCTCTGCGGTGAGTGTATATTTGAAAGTGAAGTGTATATTTGAAATGAAAGTGCAGTCAGGGAAAGAAAGGCCCTTCACCATAATTGACACACAAAAGGAAAGAGCTTTTCCTCTGGTTTAATTGCCAGCAGCATTCCACCCTGCATACCACTGCTGGCTTGCTTCTGAAGCTAAGCAGGGTTGGTACTGGTCAGTTCCTGGATGGGAGACCAGATGCTGCTGGAAGTGGTGTTGGAGGGTCAGTAGAAGGCACTCTTTCCTCTGGTCTAAAAAAATATCCCAATGCCCCAGGCATTGCCCTGTGAGGTCTTTCGGATGGGACGTTAAACGGGTGTCCTGACTCTCTGAGGTCATTAAAGATCCCATGGCACTTATCGTAAGAGTAGGGGTGTTAACCCCGGTGTCCTGGCTAAATTCCCAATCTGGCCCTCAAACCATCACGGTCACCTAATCATCCCCAGTTTACAATTGGCTCATTAATCCCCTGTAACTATTCCTCAGGTCGTTACTGCAAATGAGAATGTGTTCTCAGTCAACTTACCTGATAAAATAACAGATAAAATAAAAACACTGTAGCTATTTCCATAGTCATTTTTCAGTACTCAAAACAGTATCCATAAAGATACACATCTTGGACCTTATAGACGGCAATAATAAAATCTACGTGCTGTGTTAGACAGCAGCGCTGCTACTTTAGGCTTACCCGCTGTGTGTTCTGTTGGACGGTGGTGCTGATGGCCGTGTCCAGCTGGGCCAGGGAGGAGTCGGCCGTGTCGGTTAGGGCACTGTACTGCTCCTTCATACGGGACAGTGCCCCCTGGAGGTTGGCCCTGTCCTCTGGACTCAGGCTGTCACCGTGCTCCGCCAGGAACTCCTCCACCGAGCGGATGGTCTCCGCCACGCCCTCGCCTCTGGTCTGCAGGTCCTTCTGTACTTCCTGGGGGAGGGGGAGAGAGAGGGGGGGGGTCAGATATAGAGAGGTTACAGGTAGTGTGGCATATTCCCCTGGAGCAGGCCATACAAAACTGCATGTGAAGAGAAAGGAGAATACATGCACAGTGTTAAGACGCTCGGACAGTTTGAACGCAGCCTAGCTCCTATAACTGTGGGTCCTCAAAGAGACCTAGCAAGGTCAGAACCGGGCTACATTAGAAGTCTGGGAGCAACTAAAACAACACAGGCGTTATCTCCTTTCTTGAGCATTGGATGTGAAAAAAAAAACGGCAGCGTTTTCCCTCACCTTTAGCTCGCTCTGTTTCTGCTGCAGCACATTCACGTCACCCGACTCTGCTCCCGCTCTTTGATTGGCCAGCACGCTGGCAGCTCCAGCCAACCACATTGTAAGGCCTTCCAATCTCTGTGAGCACTCTGCTTTGTGCTGCTGCACCACCTGGAGAGCCACGGACGACGGTAGACAGAGAAAAATGTAGGCAGAGAGAGAGTGAGACAAGTAATATTGCACGTTTTGCTAATGAACAGTGGTCAGTCCACGACGTTGAATCAGACCCCTATTGTCATTTTCCACTCAGCTGAGCAGGAGCACACAAAAAGCAGATCTTTTTACATTTCTCTTCAACACCCATTCATACTTCCATGAAGTGCAACGCTTGCCTGTTTCTAAACCCTTTAAAATGTCATTTATATGTGTCACACTTTGCCAGACGTCGAGCATGATGTGTCCAGAATTCACACAGCCAGCCAGACAGATCAAATAGATACGGACACAGCATCATCAACAGGTCAGTCGAGCCAAAACAACAACGATAACACAAAGACAATCAAACGAAACGGTGTCCTCGTTTGCCCCTTTGTTCCTTCCTCCCCATGTCGTACAACAGGGGAGAAGAGGACAAAAGGAAAGCGTTCTAGCCACAGCAAGGCTTCTCGGATTTAAAAACTCTCTAGCCTTTTCCGTGGCGGCGAAAGCGTATTTCCTTCTGTGGCAATCTGGAAGAGCAAGGCAGACATGTTAATACACACAGGTGTTATACAGGGACACATGCAGAGGAGCAAACACACATTGGGCATAGAAGCTTGTGGTGGGAGTAGTAATACCGGTCCCTATACAGTGTCAGTCTTCGCAGCAGCAGCGGTGATCAATTTAGACACAAATGTGGAAAATAAGAATTATTTTTGAAGTTGGCATATTTGCTTTGATGGAGATGATTAATAGTATGGATAAGGGTTAGCCAGATACAGAAAGTGATAGAAAGTGAGAATTGAAACAATGATAGCATGACCACAATCGTTATATGGTAAAGTATGTTATTACGGATGATTGACTGTATTGAAAATGTATAATGTTAAACATGCATTCCAGAACTCCAAATGGGACTGCGCAACATAGCCAGCGGTTTGCAAACCTCTCTCTCCCTTGCACTCTGTCTCTCTCTTTCTCTCTCCTTCTCTTCCTCTTCTTTTTCTTTGTGCCTGCGCTGCCTCTCCTCCTCCCTCTCTCTCTGGGCTGCGAGGGTGTCGGTCTTGGCGTGGGCTTGGCCAGCGGCTCGGTGGAAGCCCCTCTGGAGCTGTTGTAGCTGCCCAAGGAGGTGCCTGCTCTGTTCTGGAGCCAGGTCCTGAGCCCGCTCTGAGATGAACACCTGGATGTCAAAGGCAAGCGCGTTGACGTCATTGGAGCGGGCCGAGAGAGACGACTGCAACTCCTGAGGAAGGGAGATAGAAAGGAGAGATAATGATCTGAGAACTAGCTGGAAATGAAGCAACGTGTAGGCTGAATCCGAACTAGGTTGTTAATTACACACTTGAAAGTGCACAAGAAGAGGGTAACGAGATCAAACTTGAAGTGTGGCGTGAGAGCGGTAACCTTGCATAGCTGGAGCTGTTGTGTGCGCTGAGGAGGAGTCTCGCCCTGGGTTTGCCCATCCATTCCTGTAATTTGTGCCTCAGTCTCCTTCAGCCAGAAGAGAAGATCCTCTACTCGCCCTCCAAGTGACCTCTGTTCCCCAGTCACTGCCTCCTGAGAGAGAGAAACAAACAGCACTGATTAGCAAAGGGTGCAATAGTGGATAAACACCAAAAACACACAGATCTCATGTTTCAATCCACAGTCCCATTACCTTATGTGCCTCTCTGTGTGCGCGCAGCCCCTGCAGGATGTTTTCTGAAACCCCTCTGGCAGCCTCGTAACCTCGAGCTAAGCTTCGTCCATCCTTTTCCAAGGCCAATAGTAGCTGAGGTGGTACTTCCTGTGGGCGGGGCTCCAGCAGCTGCCCAGCAGCATCCACTTCCTTTTTGACCTGGGATTCTAAATCCCAAAGTTCTAGATCCAAGGTCTGAGATAAAAGGTTGGTCAATTTTGAAACTAAGATTTCCATTGTGGTAACATCCTAGATCATACATTTGCAGGTACTAAATCTCTTACCTCTGTCTGTTTGATGATGTCATCAAGCGCAATGAGACTGCGACCAATCGACTGTTGCTGCTGCTGCTTGAGGCGAACTTCGATGTGTCTCACCATAGAGAGCAGAGCCACAATTTGCTGGTCATGTTCCAGGAATTCCTGGCGGAGCAACGAGGACTGATGGAAAGGGAATGTCAGATAAGCATCCGTCTGAATGGCATTCGACAGCTTGTTACTGGGTTACACAATACAGATAATGTATGATCAAGTAGAGACAATTTGCTTTTCACCTACTAAATGCATCAACTGCTTACCTTTCCTGTCTTAGCTGGGCCCTTCTCTTTCCTTATCTCCAATTCTTGGATTTCTCCATCCTCCTCCTCCCAGCTCTCAGTTGTATCAGATTCGGGTACCTCTGTTGTATCAGATTCAACCATCTCATTTGCATCAGACTGTGGGCTCTCGTCAGACCAGGACTGTCCTGATTCTGTAGACTCCTCAAGGGGCTGTTCCTCTTTACACTCAGTTTCAGTGGGACTGTCACATTTCTGCTCCTGCTGTTGTTCTTGCTGCTGTTGCTTCTTCTTCTTCCCTTTGCCAGTAGTTTTTGCTGGCTGGGTAGCAGGCGCCAAATATGCCTCCTCAGGTGTACTAATTCTTAGTTGTTCAATGTCCTTGCCAGGAAGATCAGTTTGTTTGCTCAGAGACCTGTCCTCCTCAGTATCTTTCGCCAGATGTGCATCAATTTCCTCTGTGGTCTTAGTAGTCTGGGTACCTGGAGCCACAGAGGCCTTGACCAGATGGGCACCTGACATGGATACAAGGGCTTCAGGAGAGGCATCCACAACGTCAATAACACGAGGGGTGTCTAGGTGGACATCTTTCTCAGGTGTACCAATCCTAAATTGTTCAATTTCCTTGCCATGTGGGTCAATTTCTCTCCTCAAAGAAATATACTCAGTTTTCTCCTCAAGATGTGCATTGATTTGGTACGGTGCAGTGGTGTGGGTTGATCTTTGTTGATTGGCGTCAACTCCACTAAGACTCTTGGTAGAGGCAGCCATTTTGTTCAGCTCCTCTGATTTACTGTCTTGCTGCTCCTCAAGCTTCTGCTCATCCCCAGAGACTGAGTTCTCAAGATCAGCCGGTGTGGATTTCACTTCAGAATCTGCTCTATTGTGGATGGATGGCTTCTCCTCTGTCGCAGGTTCAACTTTTTCTATCACTCTATGCATCTTAGACTTTCTGTTCTTCTGATTTTTCTTTCCCGGCATCATCTCTTTAAGCTGGTCTGTTTGAGATGGTAGAACAGTCTCCTCTTTCTCTCCTTCTTTAGCTTGGTCTCGTAGAACTTTCTGTCCTTTTCTAGCCTGGTCTGGTAGTACTTTCTTCTCTTTCTCTCCTTCTTTAGCCTGGGCTGGTAGAACTTTATCCCCTTCTCTAGCCTGGTCTGGTATAACTTTCTCCTCTTTCTCTCCTTCTTTAGCCTGGTCTGGTAGAACTTTCTCCCCTTCTCTAGCCTGGTCTGGTAGAACTTTCTCCTCTTTCTTTCCTTTAGCCTGGTCTGGTAGAACTTTCTCCTCTTTCTCTCCTTTAGCTTGGTCTGGTAGAACTTTCTCCTCTTTCTTTCCTTTAGCCTGGTCCGGTAGAACTTTCTCCTCTTTCTTTCCTTTAGCCTGGTCCGGTAGAACTTTCTCCTCTTTCTTTCCTTTAGCCTGGTCTGGTAGAACTTTCTCCTCTTTCTTTCCTTTAGCCTGGTCTGGTACAACTTTCTCCTCTTTCTCTCCTTCTTTAGCCTGGTCTGGTATAACTTTCTCCTCTTTCTCTCCTTCTCTAGCCTGGTCTGGTAGAACTTTCTCCTCTTTCTCTCCTTCTTTAGCCTGGTCTGGTAGAACTTTCTCCCCTTCTCTAGCCTGGTCTGGTAGAACTTTCTCCTCTTTCTCTCCTTCTTTAGCCTGGTCTGGTAGAACTTTCTCCTCTTTCTCTCCTTCTTTAGCCCGGTCTGGTAGAACTTTCTCCTCTTTCTCTCCTTCTTTAGCCTGGTCTGGTAGAACTTTCTCCCCTTCTCTAGCCTGGTCTGGTAGAACTTTCTCCTCTTTCTCCCCTTCTCTAGCCTGGTCTGGTAGAACTTTCTCCTCTTTCTTTCCTTTAGCCTGGTCTGGTAGAACGTTCTCCTCTTTCTCTCCTTTAGCCTGGTCTGGTAGAACTTTCTCCTCTTTCCTTCCTGCTTTAACCTGGCATGGCAGAGCTTTTTCCACTTCCTCTGCTGCTACAGGAATCATAGAATGGTGAGGCAGAACTTTCTCTCTTTCTCCTTCCTTCTTGTCAATTCCTTTACTCTCTTCTGGTGAAACCTCAGGACTCCCTACAGTCTTAACTTCCTCTACAGATGTCACCAAACTCTCCTTCTTCCCCACTCCCTGACGCAGTGCCTCTAGCTCATCTGCAGCCTGCTTCTCACTAACACCTCGCCCAAACACCTTCCTCAGGATACTCTCTTTTGCCTTCCGTAAAAGGGCCTCTTTGTCATTTGCTGCCTGGGGGGTTTTCAGAGTGAATTCCACCTCTTTTCTATCCTTATGCTCCTGTTGTCCAGTCTGTTGAGAAACCGTCTTCTCCCCATCTGAATCACTCTTTCCCACAATGTGCTCGCCCTCCCGCATTTGCTCATCCTTAGAAACTCTATTATGAATGGATACTCTATCATGGATGGACGATCGCTCATCTGCCACAGATTCAACCTTTTCTGCTACTATGGGTGTCTTAGACTTTTTGTCTAAGCTGTCGAGAACACCCTTCGCTACTGTCACTTCAGAACCTGCTTTATCATGGATGGATGGTATCTCTTCTGTCACAGGTTCAACCTTCTCTGATGCCATACGTATCTTAGATGTTTTGTTCTTCTCCACCCGTCTTTGGTCCTCAAAGACCTTATACTCTGTACCATCTCTCTCTACCTCAAGAGCATCTTCTATGACTCCAAGCGGAACAGCAGAAGCTTCCCTTACTTTGCCAATATCTTCTGGATCTCCAAACCTCTCAACAGTCCGTGCCCTGGCACTTTCAAGTGCAGATTGAACATCTTGCACAAGGGACTCCTCTTTCTCCTGTGGGGTAACATAACCTCTGGTGGACTCAACACCCTTATCCTTAGATTGTACATTCTGGTATTTGTTTTCCATTTTCTGAATATCAGCTTCTTCTGAGGGTCTTTGCTCAATGTCAACCTCCCCTTTTCCTTTCTTCTTATTCTTCCTCTTCTTTTTGCTCTTACCTTCAGCCTCCTTAGAAGGGGGTGATGCATGTCCAAGATCATCACGCTCTGTGACCTCAATCTTTGTGTCCCTCTCAACCTCTATTCTACCTTGCTCCACCACACTCTCAGTACTGTCTTCTACCACATTTGTCTTCCCTTCATCTCTATCAACTAGTGTAGAAATATCTATGTTGCCCTGTTGATCCCTACCTTCTCTGCCAATGGCCCCTGTCGAGTCCATCCGTGGTTCTTTGCCCATAGCAGACTGCCCCTGCTGCAAGACTGAACTACTTTCCCCCACAGGTCTAGACTCCTTTTTGATATCATTTTCTGGTGGTCGAACAGTAACATCTTGCGGAGTCGCCATCTCCTGAAGGGCCCGCTGAACCCTTTTCTCCGCATTGATTGCAAACTGAGCCAACAAATTGATTGACTGGTCTGACTCTATGTCAAATGACTTCCCGGCTATTGAGACCTCTCCATCTTCCATCTCTTCTTCAATGTGTACAGAGCCATGGTGTTGCAGATCTTCTGACTGCTTGAACGTTCCAGCTTCTAGAGTCTTTACAATGTCCTCTGTGATCATCAAAGGGTTATACCCCTTTTCTAACTCTTCTGGATGTGGGGATGGAGAAATAACTTCAGAGCTTTCAATAATTATTTTGGTTTGGCTGTCTGGACTGGATATTGATAATGTGACTGCAGGACTATAGGTCCCATCTGAAGAGGCAATGGGTGTTGAACCATCCTCATCGTCACATTCTACGTCCATGGAGCCCAAGTTGCCCTGGAGCTCTGCAGCCATTTCTCTGGATATAAGCCCATATTTGACAGCTTTTTTCAGGCTAGAGACTCTCTGCCCCGTGGAAGGGTCAAACAAGCCCCCTTTCAGAACCTGGTTGGTGGCAATGAGCCTGGCCATATGTTCTCCCACCAGCCCTTTCTTAAAGGCTTTAGGCAGAGGGAGCCTAGCTCCATTGGAAATATCAATAATCCCTCCAGTGTCTGCCTGGCTTTGCAACATTCTGAGCGCTGGGACCGGATCAACTTGTTGAGATGCAATTGCTTCAGCTAAATTCAGGATTTCACCTGTTTGTTTATCCTGGATTCCCTTGAAAGGCTTCACTTCCAAGAAGCGCTTTCCACTCTTAATGTCAATCTTGCCTTGGTTTACAAGGTCTGAGTAAGGCACAATTTGGGCACTTTGTGGATCCAACAAACCTTGTGTTACACCTGGAGAAACCATTGCTTTCTTGGCAGTGCTCTCATCGAGCAGACCATCGGAGACAGCCTCTGTCAATGTAAGTCTACAATTTAAATCAGGGTCCAAAATGGCACCTGTGGATGCCTGGAGGAGGGCAGCATCTGGGTTTGAAGAGAGGGCGACTTCCCCCTGACATGCTCTCTCTAACTCCCCCAGTTCTGGGGCAATGGCACGGTCTACCAGACCTCGCAGCAAAGCATCAGCAACTGACAGTCTAACTCCAGAGTTGTGGTGCACGATGCCACCCTCTGCCACTTGCTGGGACAAGGCTTGATAGACTTCCTCCTGCCCAAGCAAACCTCTTTCAAGGGCCAGCTTTAGGGGAACAGGTGACTTCGTTTTGGGATCGACAACCCCATCCATTTGCAGCTGCAACGTTGCTTTAGTTAGCGCTGAATCTGGGTCTGAGTATTTTCCACGGTATGACTTCTCCAACGCAACTAGCTTTTCTCTTTGGTCCTCCTCTATCAGCCCAAGGTTGGCTGCCAGGGTAACAGACACTTTCTTATCCCGTCGCAGGTCAACCACTCCCCCTGAGACCACCTGGGCCTCCAGGAGCCGAGCAGCTGTGTTGGAGTCTATCAGGCCTGCCTGAGCAGCATCCTTCAGGGTACAAATCTTCCCCTTCTCTACATCCACTACCCCTGCCAGGGTCTTCTCTGATTTCAGCACACTCCACATGAGGTCTTCGTCAAGCAGACCCTCCTGCATCACATCCTCCATGCTCAGAGATTCGCATGCGCTGACATCCAGGAAACCTCCGAAAAGTCCTGCCTTGGCCATCAGCTTGACTGCAGTGTGTCCAGGGAGGACCCCCTGAGCCACGGCTTCATCTGGGAGAAGCCGCTGCCCTCCTTCCATCAGTAGACCCCCTTGGTGAAGCTCTGAGGTCAACCTTTCCAGCTCAACATCCTCCTCACTCTTCACTGCTGCTGCCTCTAAACTCATAACCTGGGGTGGGGTCTTCACTGTGACCCTCTGAGCATCCTCCATAGTATGTTTAACTCCAACACTCACAGGCATGCTCTCATTTTCATTAGTCTCTGATGGTGGAATGGGGTTGGCATCAGATTGGGTTGGCATCAGAGTCTCTGCCTTGGTCTTAAATGGTACTGAGTACATTTCTGAGGCTTCTACAAGTGTACCGCCCATGAGTGAGTCCGTATCCTTTGTCTTTTTGTGACCTCTATCTCTTGCTCCCTCTGATTCAATCTCTACCAGCCCCTCTTCATACGAGCCTGTAATTAATTGCTTTTCTGGTAGTCCAGCTGAGGGCTGGACACTTTCAAAAATAACAATTTCATCCTTTTCACCTTTTACTTCTCTATGTACACCTCCATCTACCTTCTCACTTATTATCATGGTTGAGTCAACGTCTACCTGTCCCATCTCCTGAATTCCAGTTTGCTTAGCCTGCAATATCATGTCAGATGTACCATCCCATCCTTGACTATCAGCTTCTTTTACCATCTTTCTGGAGGAAATATATTTTTCAGACGAGCTGAATTTTGCACTCTTTTCCTGGACCTCTCCGATTTCCCTTGTCTGCTGATTATCCACCAAACTTACAATTGGCACTACTTCCATAAACTCCTGTCTCTGTGAAGTCAAACTCAACCCTGACACCACCACTCCAGGTATAGGATCCACATTGATCAGACCAGTAGCAGCCTTGACAAGTTCCACCAGCTCAGGCTCGAACAACACTAAGCGCTGGCCAGAATGTGCATCTATATAACTGTGGGTCATTAAATGGAAAAGCAGGCGGTGATGTGCCTGTTCCTCAGGGGCCATCTCCTCCAGAAATGAGGGGAAACATGTGTGCTCTGGGGAAGAGGCAGGTGGTGAGGAGGGAGGGGATGACCCAGTGGAGCCCCAGCTTAGGCGATTTAGATTTGGGGAGCCTGACTGGTTCATGTTGTGTAGCACATCTGGGATCCGAATCTCTTTCAGAATCTCAGCCACTTTGGGTTCAAGGACCTCCTTAGCCTGATTCAGGGACACGACCTTGGGGGTTTCAGGAAGGTACAGGGCACCTATCGTGTGGCGTTGTCTCAGGATGTTCAGAGCCAGCTCTCCCGAGATGACCCCTTGTTGTAGAGCCTCTGCAATGGGCAGCAGCTCCCCTGACTCAGGCCAGAGCATCCCCATAAAAGCCCAGAGGGACTCAAGCACCAGCAGGGCCAGATGAGGTGAGAGCAGGTCCCTCTGGATGGCTTCCTCCAACCCTAGGCGCTCCCCACTTACAGGGTCTAGTATCCCACCACTCTGCAGCTGGCGGGTCAGCATGGCACAGGCCAGGTCCTGGTCCATCAGATTGTGACGCACAGCCTCATCCACAGTCAGGCGGCGTCCCGTACGGGGATCAGCAATCCCACCAGCAAATAGCTGGGCCTCCAGCAATCTCACCGTAACTTGCCTGTCAATCAGATTCTCTTGGACAGCACGGAAGATCCCAACCTTCCTGCCGGAAGCGAGGCAGACGGTGCCTCCTGGCTGCTGTTTGACTGGCAGCAGATACAAGCCGGTGTCATCGCTGAGGACACAGCGCTGCTGCAGTTCGGACAGATTCAGCTTTTCTGCTGTGTTAGGGTCAACGAGCTCCCGCCGATTGACCCGTGACCTGAGCTTGGTGTAGACCCTTGGGGTCAGCAGGCCCATCTCTCCAGCACTATCCAGGGTCAGTCTTCTTCCTCCCAACTCCCTGAGGCCTCCTGTGTTCATCTGCAGCTCCAGGATACGCAGCCCCAACTCCTCTCTGATAAGGCCCTCCTCCATGGCTGCGGCCACTGGAAGGAGCTGGCCCTCCAGTTGTTCTGTCTGGTCGACAAGATGCAAGGCACTCTCCAGCTCTGCTAGGGATTGGCTGATGAGACTATCAATCAGGCCACAGTTGAAGCCCTCTTCCAGTGATAGGCTCACAGGGGAGACAGGCTGAAATAACCCACCCATGGTGAGCTGGGCCTCCAATAAGACATGGCAGGTGTCCTGATCAATGAGGCCACGCTGAGCAGCTTGGAAGACTGGGACAGTTTCCATGGTGCCCAGGTCAATAACTCCGCCAATGGCAGCTTGGCTCTGTGAAGAGAAACAAAGTAAGTGAATATTTGAACTTACTTAACAGTAAGTATTTAACAGTATTTTGTTGAGGAACCCATAGCCCGTAAGTATCCACCAAGAAAAAAAACAACCTTTACCAAAGAGTCATAATAATAATTTTGACATAATTACGGTGATAAAAGCATATTTCAATAGATACAAGTATTAAACTAGTTTTTTCCCCCTTCTTTCTCCCTAATTTCGTGGTATCCAATTGGTAGTTAGTCTTGTCCCATTGCTGCAACTCCCCTACGGACTCGGGAGAGGCGAAGGTCAGGAGCTTCTTGACACTGCTTGCTTAACCCGGAAGCCAGCCGCACCAATGTACAGCTGACGACCGAAGTCAGCGTGCATGCGCCAGGCCGCCACAAGGAGTAGCAAGAGTGGGATGGGACAAGGACTTTCCTGACCGGCCAAACCCTCCCGTAACCCGGGCAACCCTGGGCCAATTGTGCGGCGCCTCATAGGTCTCCCGGTCGAGGCTGGCCGCGACACAACCTGGGATCGAACCCGGGTCTGTAGTGACGCCTTTAGCACTGCGACGCAGTGTCTTAGACCGCTGCGCCCCTCGGGAGGCAATCTTTTGCACCCACATTTCTCTTCCAGCATGGCACAAGAACACTTACCTCTGTTCTACAAAGCACTAAGCATGGCTACATAGAGAACAGAAATGCAGAGAACCAATATACCAGGTAAAAACAAACAGCAAAGGAAGGAGAGAAAGACCGATCAAAGAGAAGATAAAGCTAGAAAAAGGCAGGTCAGATTGGAAGCAACGGTAAGAGAAAGCGAGCACTACTTACCGTACGGGGCTGGCCCGTGATGCGCAAACACTAACATGCCGAGGGCTCGGCAGATTGAAGAGCGACAGGTGAGAAGCTTGGCGTTAGGATTCTGCATGCTATCTACCTGAAGGCCCTGACTCGCCTGACTGACACTCCATTTCAAGCGACTCGCTATACTGTAACCTCCATAGGTTTTGGACCATCACTAGCTATACTGTAACCTCCATAGGTTTTGGACCATCACTAGCTATACTGTAACCTCCATAGGTTTTGGACCATCACTAGCTATACTGTAACCTCCATAGGTTTTGGACCATCTCTAGCTATGGCACAATTGACTTTGGACTACAGTTAATTGAAATGGATTTTCTCAAATCTGACTGACATTGAATCCACAATGGACTGATTCTTTGCTCACTGGCTAAGTGGCAGAATACAACTTAACTTAACCAGAGATAATAGGATTCTGCCCCATACATACTGATTAACTACAGTTATCCTTTTGCTGAGAGCAGGATGTCCTTGATTCTCTTCTGGCAGCTGTTAGTGATTTTGAAGCAAAATGCTGATTATTTCACACATATTAATGCATTAGACGGCACAAACATATACACACACACACTGTGATCTGGACACATCATGCTCAAACGGTGACGTGGGGGTTTGCGTAGCTGGCCTCTGGTGCTCACACGAAGCCGACACTGGCAGTTAGACATTCTTCTCTGACAAGTGATTTGATGCAACGTGTGTACATTCTTCCTGAGTGTATAGAACTACCCAGAAAACCACACACACCATTCATAGAACACACACTCGTGGGTGGGAAGGTACGCGCACACACACCAACACACTCACAATCCCTCTCATACATTATATATCACTGATACACTCACATACACATACCATCACATTTGGACGGATGTATATGGGGGGGGGGGGGGGGGGGGGGGGGACATGACAGCGTGGTTGGATTTCGAACTATGTGAATGAGTATGCGCGCGCGTTTATGAAGAGTAATGGGCTTTTGTAGCAAGGTCGCGTACAGAACGTAGTGCGGGGACAGTAAATGACCATTGTAATTTAGGGTCACACCTATTGTCTACCAATGAGTGCTCAGAGGTGATGTGGAGCATATGGACGGGTGACTATCTCGTGACCATGAAGGCGGACGTTGAGGGCGCTCCTCCTATCAAAAAGCTACTATAGCTAAATGGTAGCATGACTTCTTTGGCTCTACGACTGCTACACCAATAGGGGGCCATAGACTAGCCATTATGCAGATGTGTTTGATGATGATGGTGGTGATGACGGATGACATGATTGCAAGCGGGTTGTCGAGTGCAAGTGAGGGGGGGGCTCACTCCATGCAATTACATAAAATGTTTGTTGAAGCAAACCAAGTCTATGAGTCGACAACATTCACTATGGGGGATGATGATGGTGGTGGTGATGATGATGATGGGTGTCAAAAAAATGCACACGGGGTGACGGGCGACACACAACATGCGACACACTCTCGCTTGCACACAAACACTATTCCATTTCAGAACCTCAAATTCACAAAAAGGCAGACAGACATTGCCAGTGAGCAACACACTTGAACAGCAACGTCGTAAGCTCGCATTGGCAACTCGCTAGTGAGTTTATGGTTCTAGCCGCAACCTCCCTTCTCCTCCCCCTTTCCGGGCACCCTCCCTCCATCCGCTCTACCTTTCTCTGCTCCTCTTTGGCCTGCTCCTGCTCCAGCTGTTGCAGTCGGGCGGTGGAACGGTCACACAGCTGGCTGTAGGTGGCCGTCAGCTCATCCAGCTGGGAGGTCACCTGGACACGTTCCTCTGGGGACAACCTAGAGGACAAACATTTCTATCAGTTTGAACTTGTATGTGTGTGTGTGTGTGTGTGTGTGTGTGTGTGTGTGTGTGTGTGTGTGTGTGTGTGTGTGTGTGTGTGTGTGTGTGTGTGTGTGTGTGTGTGGTGTGTGGATAAAGGTAAGATGTTAATGAGCGAGTATACAGTAGTCGTGTGTTTATACAGTGGTATGCATGTGCGTAGGAGAAATCTGAACTTACTTGCTGGCCTGTTTAGACATCAGGAAGACTTGGGTGTTCCTGATAGCCTGAGCCACCTCCTCCTTCTTAGCCGCTAACTGCTCACCGACAGCCTAGAAACACAACTCAAATGATTAAAACAACGTGATAGAAAAAGAACACCGGTATATTCATTTGATAGGCTAAGAGAGTGTGCTTCAAGACAGACCAGCGGATGAATACAATTCAATAAGATACTAGATGCATTTAATAATATTTCTGGACCTGCTGCGCCGCGATGGATGACTCGGCAGAGGGGCCCTGGAGGCCCTTGACCCAGCCCAGCAGCTCTGACACCTGGCCCACCCTCTGCTGCCTCTCCTCCTCCACCTCTTTCTGTGGGGGGGGGGGGGGGCATGTCATCATGATAGAAATGTATTGGCGGGTACAGACAACAAATCCCAGGAACACAGAGGAAGGTTGACGAAACCAAAAACAGAGAGCGAGCGAAAGAAAGAGCGAGACATACCTCTTCCTCCTCGAGTCTCCTCAGTGCATCGCTGATGTACTTGACGTGTTGCGTCGTCAAGGTAACCAGGGCTGTGTAGCGTGTGCGCAAGTCCATGAACTGGAAGGGCAAAGAAATGTTTCTGCTCTTGGCTTCACACACAGACATTGACACATATTCTTCTGTAAATAGATTGCGCCGATCGTCTCCCTCTCCTTACCTCCTGCGTGATGGCGTCTGATGAAGAGTGCATCCTCCTCCTCTTAACAGTGGATTTCTGGGTCGACTCCACAAAGGCTTTGAATGTCATCAGTTGTAGCTCGTAGTCCTGATGGACAAATATGGATACATGTAACGTCGTGACAATGAACTGATTTTTTTTTTAAAGAAATGTTTTATGTTGTATTGGTATAGGACATTTCGTTTGGAAATTGGGTATGCAATCAATCAATCAATCATATGTATTTATAATCCAGTAACCTTGTAGCCCAACTCAATTCAAAATGTATGACTTGCAAAAATCACCTAGCATGAATTATCATATTTTTGGACATCAAATGAAAACGTTATTTGTCACATGGTTCGTAAAACAATATGTGGAGACTAACAGTGAAATGCTTACTTAGGGCTCCTTTTCCAATCATCCAAAAACGTGTTTTTACATTACAATGACAAAGTGCTGTGGTACTGTACCTTGACAGAGGTGCAGTACTGTTTGGAGTGGGTTTGGCACTCGTCTAGTTTGGTCTGGTTCTTTTCGATCTCGGCTACTAATGCCTGAGGAGGGGAATCAGGCCCATGAGAATAGACGTCATTTACAGAAGTCACTCAATCGCAGTCAGATCATTCCATTCGTTTCAATAGCCATTAGTCTCAATAGCCTATTTAAAACAAAGCTATCGTTCATCTCTCTTTCTTTCAATGAACCTTTCTCTATGGCTGGGCCAATATCTATCTGCTGTGTAGTCCTTCTCTCTCTCTCTCTTTCTGTCGGTCTCCTCGGATCTGTCTTCCTGCCTCTATCGGTCTCCATCCATCCCTCCCTCTCACCGTTTGTTCTGCCAGTTGTTCAGACAGGACTCTGCTGTCAGTCTGTCCAGGCTGGGTGTTCTCCTGTCTCTCAGTGGTCTCCTCTATCCAGTGGATCAGAGCAGAGTGGCCGTCTCTGTAGTGCTGCAGGACTGAGCCCAGGGCCTTTAGCTCGGCTCGCCTGGAACAACGAGGAAATACACACACACAAACACACCACGACATTCAATAAAGTACCCAATCAGTGATATGGGTCTATGCCAGGGTTCCCCAACTGGCGGACCGCGGGTGGTATAATTTGGCCGCCCAAGTTTTTGGAGCTAAAATAAATCAATACAAATATATTTTTTGTTGTTGAATTTTCATTGTTGGACATAAGACTATAAAAACAACAGCAATTTTTATTTTGGGAAATCTGTTCCCAAGCATAATAAAGAGATTGTATAATAGTGAATCATTA